>NW_025920147.1:981574-1186302 GCF_902686445.1 Sciurus carolinensis
ACTCCATTTGCAAAAGTCTGAAAAAAATAATATAAAATACTTGGGTATCAATCTAACCAAAGAAGTAAAAGATCTCTACAATGAAAACTACAAAACTTTGAAGAAAGAAATTAAGACCTTAGAAGATGGAAAGATCTCCCATGTTCTTGGATAGGCAGAATTAATATTGTCAAAATGGCCATACTACCAAAAGTGCTATATAGATTCAATGCAATTCCAATTAAAATCCCAATGATGTTCCTACATAAATAGAGCAAGCAATTATGAAATTCATCTGGAAGAATAGAAACCCAGAATAGCTAACGCAATCCACAGCAGGAAGAATGAAACAGGGTATCGCAATACCAGAATTTCAACTAGACTACAAAGCAATAGTAACAAAACAGCATGGTATTGGCACCAAAATAGACAGGTAGATCAATGGTACAGAATAGAGGACATGGACACAAACCCAAATAAATACAATTTTCTAATACTAGACAAAGTTGCCAAAAATATGCAATGGAGAAAATAGCCTCTTCAACAAATGGTGCTGGGAAAACTGGAAATCCGTATGTAACAGAATGAAACTAAAACCCTATCTCTCATCCTGCACACAAACTCAACTCACAATGGATCAAGGACCTTGAAATCAGACCAGAGATCCTGCATCTTATAGAAGAAAAAGTAGGTCCAAATCTTCACCTTGTTGGCTTAGGATCAGACTTCCTTAACAGGACTCCCATAGCACAAGAAAAAAGCAAGAATCAATAACTGGGATAGATTCAAACTAAAAAGCTTTCTCAGCAAAGAAAAATATCAGCAATGCGAAGAGAGAGCCTACAGAGTGGGAGAATATCTTTGCCACTCATACTTCAGATAGAGCACTAATTTCCAGAATATATAAAGAACTCAAAAAACTCTACACCAAGAATACACATAACCCAATCAACAAATGGGCTAAGGATATGAACAGACACTTCACAGAAAAAGATCTACAAGCAATCAACAAACATATGAAAAAATGTTCAACATCTTTAGTAATCAGAGAAATGCAAATCAAAACTACATAAGATTCCACCTCACCCCAATTAGAATGGCGATTATCAAGAATACAAGCAACAATAGGTGTTGGCGAGGATGTGAGGAAAAAGGTACACTCATACATTGCTGGTGGGGTTGCAAATTAGTGCAGCCACTCTGGAAAGCAGTGTGGAGATTCCTTAGAAAACTTGGAATGGACCTACCATTTGACCCAGCTATCCCACTCCTTGGCCTATACCCAAAGGACTTAAAATCAGCATACTACAGAGATACAGTCCACATCAATGTTCATTGCTGCTCAATTCACAATAGCCAGACTATGGGACCAACCTGGTGCCCTTCAATTGATGAATGTATAAAGAAACTGTGGTATATATACAATGGAATATTACTCAGCTTTAAAGAATAATAAAATTATGGCATTTGCAGGCAAATGGATGAAATTGGAGAAATCATACTAAGTGAGATAAGCCAATCTCAAAAATCCAAAGACGAATGATCTCACTGATAAGTGGATGATAACACATAATGGGAGTGGGAGGGGGCAAGAATGGAGAAAGGAGGGACTGTATAGAGGGAAAAGAGAGGTGGGAGGGGTGGGGGGAAGGAAAAATATAACAGAATTAATCAAGCATCATTACTCTATGTAAATGTATGATTATGCAAATGGTGCTTTACTCCATGTACAAACAGAAACAACATGTATCCCATTTGTTTACAATAAAAATAAATTTTAAAAATTGATGTTTTAAAAATAGATTAAATGTTACTGTAATTATTCTCACCATGCAGATATATTCATAAATATGAAAATGGAATTTTATGTCTAGTGTAGTATGATATGTGTGATTTTTAAAACGATGTTCTGATATTTCCATGAAAGATGCATCATGAAATTTTCTCTGGCATTTCTAATTCTTCTTTGACTGAGCTTCCTTTTATGAAGTTTTCCAGAGGGTACATCAGTGACTAAAGGAGGGAGGATTTGATGGAAAGACATCTGGGAAAATAGTACTATATTTTTCAAGGAATGAAAGTTGTATCCATTGTACCCTTTTCTTTAAATTGTCTGTAATCTCCCATTATTCTCAAATGACTGTTTTTATCTTTTCCCACTTCCAATTGAACCAGTCATTCATTTTTTACACATTACCAATTAAAAGCGAGTAGCACTGTAGTTCTTGTAGCCCCTTGTGCAATTTGGTACTCAGAAGACAGGATAAGCTGACTAGCTATTGCATTTCATGAAACTAAGTGGTGCTATTGAATTTGTGTGGTCTTCTGTGTCACACATAAGCCTCAAATTCAGCTATTTGGAGAAAAGAATAGAAAGTTTAGCAAATGATCAAAATTTAAAAGAAAAATTATGTGATACGTTGTTCCAGGGATTATATGCATATATGTATGTGTGTGTGTGTGTGTGTGTATAGCAATATTACTTGCATTTATATAATAGTGAATTTGATGGAGTTTTTTTTAGTGTATGTGTGTGTGTCTCTCTCTTTTTATTAAAGCCCTGAGTTGAGTACATTTTATAGCACTATTGCAGACAAATGATTATATATGGTGATAGTTTCCACACATTCAACACAATCTCATGGTTTCTGGATGCAATTTGTATATTATTTGTTTCACATGTTCTTAACAATACACATTTAAAATGTCTCATATTTATTTTGGAGGGGAATTTTGGAAGACTAAATTTTTTATCTATGTTTTTGATAGTACATAATCACAGTTGAACTGTGGAACTAAAGATTACAAGGATTATCCACAAACTTTCTCTTCCTTTTCAGTAAGACTTAAATGGAAAGTATGTGTTAAGAATTTTCTTTTTTCCTTTGCTATTAACACTGTGAACTTATAATTCAATTATAAATTTACAGAGATTTAAAAATAGTTATTACTTCCAAAAATGATTACATACACATTTAAATAGGCATTGACATTGTGTTCATTTTCTTTGTCCTTCCTATTTTACACTTAGCATACTTAACGACTACTTTGATCCATATATGCTTTTAGTTCTTGAATGGGAAAGGAAATTGTGTAAAATAACTGAACTTGAGAATTTAAATTCCATTTGCCACGAGTGTTCTGTGTCAAGAAAGAAATGTTGAAGAGGTTTTTATTCTTGTATCTTTATATGTAGAGACTTCATTCTTCCATTCTTTATTAAAAGTTTTGTTTGAAGAATCTGTATAATATGTATTCAGGTAGAGGAAAATAGATTGTTAAGAAGGCAGATATGAAAGATATATTTCTAAATTCATTCTGATAAAAAAATTAAATCAATAAGAAAGAGGAAATATTGCAGTAAGACTACAAACTTGCATTACCAAGTCTGCGCAGATAAACAACACATAAAATCCCTAAAAACATGGAGTGCTTACAATATAAACTGCAGTTTTTGCTTTTATAGTTGAGTGAAAAGTAAAGTACTATGTAATAGTCATACTGACTATTCCAAGAATTAATATGCACTTTCAGAAAAGTTCAAGTCAATCTATGGGGACAGATTTGCAGAACAATTGAAATCAGTGTGACCTTGCAAATTCTAGACTATGTGCACTGATACAATTTAATTAAAAAATAAATATGAAATGGAAACATTTTATGGAGTATTCATTGCCTAATTTTCCAACTTAATTTATGAGCTCTTTCCTTGTTGCAGCCTTTCCTTGAGCCATAACATATTAACTTTATGCCCTTGGAGGTGTTATACTGTTGCACATTTCATTGCCTTTGAACATCCTATCCTTTCCAACTGTAAAGCCCTTAATCATTCTCTTCAACCTGGTGAACTCCAACTCATCCTTTAAGACGTGGCTCTCATCACTGCCTCTCATACATACTTTCATTCCAGCCCTTTGGAGAAATCAAGAGATATCCTTTAATTATATTTGCTTTTTCTTCTAGGCTTGAACTATTTGTTGATAGAAACAGAATACTATTATGCTGTATATCTCACTTGTGTAGTCCTGGATCTGAGACATCACATATGCTCAACAAATGAAAGAGAATAATGTAATACTTTTAAAAAATTAGACAATAAACCAGGCACAGTGGCACTTGCTTGTAAATTCCAGCTACTTGGAAGGTTGAGACAGGAAATTTACAAGTATTAGGCTAGACTGGGCAACTAGTGAGACCCCATCTCTAAATAAAGAATAAAAATTTTCTGATCTTATTCCTAAACCAGATGGGAGATTTTTCCATCATCTAATGTCTTCTTTAATTTCTTTCTTCAGTATTCTATGATTTTCATTCTAGAGGTCTTTCACCTCCTCAGTTAAATTTATTCTATTTTTAGGCTATGTTGAATGAAATTGTTTTTCTGATTTAATTCTCATCAGATTCATTATTGGAGTATATGAAAGCTTTTTATATTGATCTTGTATCCTGCTTTGAAATTTTATCAGTTCTAGAAGTCTTCTGGTGGAGATTTTTGGAACTTATACCTGTATAATCACGTCCTTAGCAGAGATAAATTGGTTTCAGTCTTTTTCTTATTTGTATACCTTTCATTTTCTTCTCTTGCCTAATTGATCTGGGTACAGTTTTATGAACTATATTGAAGAGAATTGGTGAAAGAAGGTGTCCTTGTCTTGTTCCTTGTTTTGGAGGAAATGTTTTCAATTTTTTTTCCATTCAGTTATATTTTGGCTTTGGTTTTATCATATAGAGGACTTTATAATATTGAGGTGAATTTCTTTTATCCATGGTATCTTCAAAGTTTTTAATATGAATGAGTGCTGGATTTTTTAAAGGTTTTTTCTGCATCTATTGAGATTATCACATGATTTTTGCTCATGATTCTATGTGATGTTGTACATATATTGATTTGCAAATGTTGAACTAATCTTGAATTCCTGGTATGAAATCTACTTGATTAATGGGTACAGACTTCGTAATGTGTTTCTGAATGCAAATTACTGAAACGCTGTACCTGGTAGAAGAAAACACAGAATACTCCAGCATATCAGCATGGGCACTAACTTTGTTAATAAGACTTCTAAAGTTCAAGAAATACAATCAAGAATTAATAGAATAGGTTCAAATTTAAAAAATTCTGCACAGCAAAGGAAACTATTAAGAACATGAAGAGAAATTCTACATAATGGGAGGGAATTTTTTCCAGCTACTCTTGAGAGAGTGGATTAATATCCAGAATACATGGAGAACTCAGAAAACTAGACACCAAAAACAAAAACAAAATAATCCTCTTGATATTGAATAAATGAACTAAAGAGAGATTTTTCAGAAAAAAATACAAATAGTGAACAAATACATAAAAAAATTCAACATCCTCATCAACCAGGGAAATGCAAATAAAGACTAAACTGAGATTTCATCCTATTCAAGGTAGAATGGCAATCACAAGGAATACAAATAATACTAAATTTGTATACAAATAATACTAAATGTTGGCAAGGATGTAAGTTTCACTCATACATTGTTCATAGGATTTCAAATTAGTATAACCACAGCATGGATAAAGCAGTATGAAGATTCCTTAAAAAAAAAACTAGGAATGGGATTATCATGTAACCTAGATCTTACTTTCCTTGATATTTATATAAAAGAACTGAAATTAGCATACTGTAGTGATACATGCATACTGATATATATAGCAGCACATTTCACAATAGCCAACTTATTCAACTAGTCCAGGTGCTCATCAACAGACAAATGGATAAAGAAAATGTGGAATATATATACAATGGTGTTTTACTCTGCCATAAAGAAAAATGAAATTACATCTTTTGCTGATAAATGGATGGCAATGTAGACCATCATACTAATTAAAATAAAAGACAAAGTCAAATTTTGAGTATTTTCTCTCATATGAGGAAGAAAGAGAGAAATACGGAATTTTTAAAAAAGGAGATGGCAGAAAAATAGAACAGGGAAAAGTAGAATAGAGGAAGGGTATTGCAGGGAGAGGGAGAAGGAATGGGAAAGAAGATGAGCTACACAATGAAATTGACCAAATTATGCCATGTGCTTGGATGAATATATCACAATGACTTTCACTTTAATGTTTACCTATGATGCATCGATTTTGAAACAATAAATAAATAAATAAAAGAAAGATCAAGAGAGTAGGTGAGGGAGATCAGCACATAGGAAGATGGGAGGGAAAAGAACATTATTTTATTTTATATTAATATGTATTAGTGACCACAAGTCCTCTGAAAATTCATATAAAGAAGAAGAAATTGAAAGCAATTGCATTCATTAAACCTGTTGAGAAGGCAGTGTTCCAGTTATTTCTTTTAAGTAGGTTAAGAGGAAATGTAGCATATTCAAGGTAAAAGAGCAAAGTGATTGATAATGGCAAGAACGTGAATATACTGTTACATATTTTAGTTGTTATGGTGTGCTTGGCAGCAAATAATCACAACGTGCCATGGAGAGGGGGTTTGAAAGTGGTAGTTTGGCTATAGCATGGAGTTCTGAGGCTTTTTGTATCTTCTACATTTAATATATAGTCCTAGTAGTCAAATTAACTCTTCAGGGTGGCAAGATTTTCTCCATGGTTCAGTGCATCAGATCCTGGCAGCAGAAGCAAAAGGGAAGTTTCCCTCATTACCTTTTTTTTTTTTTCAGTGTAAGGAATATTTTGCAGATTTACTAAACAGAAACCCCTTATTAGCCAGAGGTAAGTCACAACTCTCATATATGGGAATATGATAAGCATAACTGACTATTGTTCATTATTTTTCATTATGCCACACTGAAGGCAGCTATTACTCTATTCCTTTTATCTTGAATGCTCTACATTTTTTTAACCTGACAAAAATCTGTTAGGAAAAAAACAAAACAAAACCAAACAAAACAGAAAAAGAGAGTGATTATTGAATAGGCAACGAGTAGTTTCTGATGCATGCTTGTAAGTTAGAAGATGTCTTTCTGTAAATGTGGTGAAAATATTTTAGTGAAGAATATAGACATGATGCAATAGGAAATAAGAAAGCATTGAACACTCTAGATAATGTGCATAATTTCTAACATGGCAGATTTTCTTTAAAGACACCTCTTAAAAATTTGCTATAAATCTTTCTCACCTATTACAAAATCAGTTTTCTTTTTCAGAGGAGCACATACTTTTTTGTCATAAAGATATAGAGTATATGGTTAAATGAAAATTTTTATTTTCCAAATGCATATGCAGTTTCCTGAAATGTAAACAAAGATTCAAGTAATAGCTTTTAAATATTTGCAAACAAAACATTCCATTGCATTTTCTTTTTCAAATACTCTAACTTGTTCTTCATTTCTCAATAAAATTGAAAGACTAATTTTTTTATGATTTTGTTTTTATTTTGAACTACTTAAAAGAAAGGGCGAGGAACAAATAGTATATTTTTTTAGTCTCTAAAACAATAATTTCTTTTTTTAATTCATTTTTATTATAAACAAATGGGATACATCTTGTTTCTCTGTTTGTACATGATGTAGAGGCATACCATTTGTGTAATCATATATTTACCTATGGTAGTAGTTTTTGATTCATTCTGTTATTTTTTTTCTTCCTCCCCCACCCCTCCCACCCCTCTTATCCTGGGAGGGGGGCAAGAATGGAGGAAGAAAGGCTAATTTTTTTTAGGAAATAAATTCCCTTCTTGCAGTGCCTTCAATATGTTTAGTGCTTTTCATTGAGTGGAACTCTTTAGAAGTAACTGTGAAGCTACAACCTCATTAATTTAACAAAGAAATATCCTTACTTCAATTAACATAAACCTTCAGCAGATGTGTAGAAACTATTTCTCAATTTCATTCACCAAAACACACAAGCTTTAATGATGATTTTCTGTATTTTCACAGGAAACAGTCTAGTTTGTTTACTTTATTTCAATTAATCTGTAAGTAAGGATTGTTTTCTGTGTAAACTCTGCAATCACAGATGCATTTCTCAAGTTTCAATCATCATATCTTAATGATGATCTAAGGATGATGACATCATATCTTCTTATCGATCCTTTTAATGTCAGCAAATTGAAATAAACCACTGTAGGCACTTCACTGATAGTCTATTGCCACTTGCTTCCAAATTATCACATTTTAATAATTTGGTTTTTCTTAAACATTTTGATTACCTTTTGCCTGAAGAACAAAGACAACGGAATTTTTTTTTAACAGTGGTAAAGTAAACACAGGGCCTTGTTCAATTTAGGAACATGCTTTACAACTGAGCTAATTCCCCAACCCACAACACTGTTTTAATGTATAGGACTTAATGTGAAAATTAGCACACTGAGGCTTTCATTGGCAATTATTAAGATGAAGTTTTTTAACTTAACACTTTGAAATGAATAATTGTCACCCATCAAAGTTCCCTTTTATCACCAACATTTGTAGCAACTCTTTTCTTACACTAAAATGAAAGTCATAGATAGTATAATGTATTTACCCATACATTTTAAAAATAACAATATAATGAACTAACTATGACATAAAGAGAAATAAATTCAGTGCAATTCTAAATATTCATTTGAATATTTGAATGTTCAATAAATTTCTAGGTTACATTGTAATGGAGAATTCAGATGTATGCTTCTACATACCAAATCACCTCAAGTAGTACATAGCCAATCCCAATGGTGTCTGATGTTTGTTACTTCTGGTATCCCCCAAGACACAGTATTTAAAATGTGCCTCCAAAGACAACCATTGACCTACAGAATACTCTTGTTTTAAATGCAAGAAATGATGAAATCTGGAACCAAATATATAACAAAGGAAAAAATTTTTTCACATGTATTTTCTAATTATTTGGCCTGTAGGTTTAAGATTACTACTCTCTGACCTAACTTTCCTGTGTATACATATGAATATATACCATTTTTAATCTCACCATCATCCATAAGACACTAAATTAAAAAAAGAAGGCTGTAAGTAAATAGCAGAAATATCAATATAGTAGAGGGAAGGGAACAGGAGAGGTAGAGGGGGAGGGGAAAGAGAAGTACTTGGAACTGAATTATAACAAATTATATTCCATGCTTTTATGATTATGTCAAAATTAATCTGATTGTTATGCATAACTAAAACAAACTAGTAAAAAAGAGAAAGTGCACCATAAAAAGTAAAAACAAAACAAAAAAAATCAAAGGTATAATTCTAAGATTCCAAAAGAAATGAATAAGGTACATATTAATTTGTACCTATGAGAGAATGCAATAATTATCATTTATGTTATATAAATGTGGGGTTGATATTGTCTCCCTACTAAAAATTATGTTCATGAGAGTTTTAAATAGAATGCTAAATAAATGCTAAAATAAGTTAAACACCTAGACTATGACACTGTATATTTGGTGTTAGTTGTTATAAATACATGTTAATATCATGAAGAGAAATATGCCAAAATCTTAACAGTTGTTAATTATGAATTTTAAGATTATGGGTGATTATTTTTCTACATCATTCTTACATCTTTTCTAATAATAAAAATTTATAAATTGTATAGTGAATGACCAATAAAAATAAACAAATAATCCACAAGATAAAGTCAGAGAATTGACATGGACTGCTGTCTCTCAGTTACTTTTTACAGTTTTAACAGCTCCTTATTCCCAGCTTTCCTTTCTCCTGACTTCATTTCTTGTGTTACTTCTGTGATTATCCCTTCTTCCCACATCAGTTAAACTTGGATAATCCCCAGTGTTCTTTCTCAGCTTCTTTCTTATTTCACTTCATTTTTGTTCTTCCAGTGGTATCATCCATACCTGGGTCTTTCCTTTATCTCTAAATTCAACTATAGTCTCATGCTCAAATTTATGATTTCTCGTGACAACTTGGCAGACACTATCCCTAGTATAGGCACATTGCCCCTAACATTACGCTTATTTTGCGTACTAACAAAATAGCACATTATAGCCATATCATCAGTCTAACATCAGTTTTGAAATGTTAATGATCTTTGGACACTAGTAGTGAAAAATTTTGAATAAGTAGTGAATAACATTGATTCTTCTTTCACAACACACTTCTCCAACTGTGGCTCCAGCCTTGCTGAAGTCTTGTATTTCCCTGCTCCACCAACAAATTGTATCCATATTTGCTACACCTAAGCCTAAATAAAATTGCAGTTTCCCATACATATATGTGTTAATTTCTATCTTGCAATATTCTGCTCTCCTTTGCTATTTGTAGAAGAGTTTCTCCAAATCAAGAACAGTCTTCCATGTATGTGTTGTCATCTTTGACCCTTCAAACAGCATAGCAATTGGACAATGTGTCTTTTTGACTCTTCTTTCTCTCTGCTCTGCACTATGGTTATTTATGCCTGTGTATTAGAAATTGTATTTGACTCTCAGCAATTTAAGGGAACGTCTCTGGATGATTATTTTTAATGTTTCCCAGAGCGTAGATCATTGCCTTGACCATGGCAGGGACTCATAAAATGCATTGATTGAATGCACAAATATAGATGATAATATTTGTGTTTTCTAGTCTACTGAGAACTTTTAAAATATGACTTTACCTTTACATAATATTATCTTTTCCACATGGTTGAGTATTTCCTATTAAATTTACCTGTATGTTTTAGCATATTTTAAAAAATATTATTGCCATCTACATCTAAATTTCCCTTTCCCTCCTACATGAATTTACCTTTCTTCTTTCACTCTCCAAGACAATTCTAATTTTCTATTGAATAACTATTACTTTGTCAAAAATCTCATTTCAGTTTAATATAATAAGAAAAAAAATGCTGTAATTTTATGAAGCACTTTTTGAAGATACTGTTTATCTTGTTAATATAATTTTTCAGTAATAAATAAAATAGAATTATAATTAAGGAAAATTTTAATCTTCATTTCCACATATGTTTGGTAGGAAAGATTAGTTGCTAGAAAAGTTTTATAATTAGGATTAAGCAAAAATATGTGTATTTTGTATATCACTGGCATTAAATCAAAGATTCTGACTCAAAATTGCATTGCAACTCAAGTTACTCAGTTTCGTTTGTAATAGTCTGGAATCCATCATAATAAACTGAATTGATTCATTCTCTTATTCTAGCGCATTGTAAGTATCTTTGTGAGAGTCATCATGAGTACACTAGCTTACTTAACAAGGCAAAATTTGTTATACACCCTGCCTTAAAATCTAGGTATATGGTCTGTATATGCATATGGCCTGTTAACAAATTGTTCCTTTAGCCTTGTCATGAAGGTCACGGTCCTTAAAAGAAAGTGGTAAGCCTGAGACTTTGTTTACCTTTCAGGTGTCTGAAAGAACATATATATCTTGAGAGGGAATGCAGATTTTGTTGGAAGAATGCAACTCATAATACACATCCAGCAACGGTTGAGAAAATGCATAAAGTGGGAGAAAAGCAATGGCAACAGCAGCAGGAAAAGAGAACAGCTGTCTGTGAAAGAGTGGCTAAAGCATATCTTATATAACAACTGCACATCAGAACCACCTGGAAAGAAGAGGGTAGGACCCTGGAGCCACATACTGAGACTTATCTGGAAAAATGAGACAGTACCATGGGTTTGGGCAGAAAAGGGTGAGGAGGCAACCAGAGTAAAGCCTGAATTGAGTTCCATGTTTCCATGTGAGATGTTTATTGTGATCTTTTAAATTGTTCACTTAAATAAAGAAAACAATGGTTAACAACTTTCTAATTGATTTCAGTTTTAGAGCTTAGTATTCATAAACAAAAGGAATACATTATGCAGTTACTAGTTTCTTGGTTGGGCACCAGGGAAAACAAGTCAACACAAAAAGTTTAAAGGGAAGCAATAATTATTAGCAGTTAACTGATTTCAAAACTTAAACATAATATGTTAGCCTTAGAAGGGATAGAATGTCTGTTTATAAATACCAACTTAAGCCATTGAATGTTTTTCTAACATCACATGCCATATTAGTAATTTCATGAGAGAAAGATGAAGCTATATTTAAATAGGGATCTTTTGTTTTAAATGTATGGTTTTCAATATAGCAATATAAAACTAATTGTATCTTCTATGTATCTTAGCACATAATCTACCAGCTTTATTAATCACTGCAAAATCTTACTAATATCTGTCATATATAACTAAGATGTATCAAACACTTAATGTAGGTCATCATATGTAAGTGTAAAAACTTTACATGTATTGACACATTTATTTTCATTTAATACTTTAATCCTATGAGATAAGCACTATCATTACCCTTATTTAGATGCATAAATGGGGGCACAGAACATTTCCATAACTTTCCTGGGGTTTCACAGCTAATAAAAGATAGCTAAAATTCAGTCTCAGATAGCAAGAATGCACATTCTGGAATTTTAGCTATGTTAAATATTGTGGCTAAGGAAAATCATTTAGCATTAAGGAAGTGAATGGAGCTATCAACTAGCAATTTTTGTTACCATATTATCATTAGCAATTTGGCAATTTTAGAGTAAAGAATCAAGTGTATTTTTAATTACAATTCAGATAAAGGGTAAAGCTTTGAATGACAAGTGCAAATATGCATACTATGAACATTTGGCATATAACTTTTCTTTTCATGTTAAATGAGTATTTAAATTTCCAGATGAGTTTTTTTGCACATGAATAGAAATAAACCTGAAAATTCATGAAGGGATCTGGCCAGTCTTGGCATTTGGTATATAGTATGTGGGTTACATATCAGACTTCTTGGATGCTTGATGATAAAGTCAATTAAATTCCTTTTCAATGTAGTGTTCCTATTTTTTATTCACTGACATTTACAAGGATGAATTTGTTATATATTTCAGGAAATAGATTGCTTTTTTGAGAATTCTGTGTATCTTATTCAAGTCTAATTCCTTGAGATACAATAGATACTTGATAAATATTTAAATGTGATATTATTTTTATTAGATAAATTTACAAGTTTGGGAAAAGTTATAGTTGTAAATATTTTTCTCATTCACACATCACTAATTTTGAATAATATGTAAAAAGAGGAAACTGGATGTTCATTTACATCAAGAATCACTTCTTAAAATGCAAATACAGTTTTCTGTTGATATAGAACAACTTACTATACTAGTAAAGCTAGATCAGCAGCCCCAGTGAGTGAACCTGTGCCTGTTATGGTTCATAAGACTGCAAGTGAGAAGAGGCATGGAAGGATAAAGTGAGAATGCTAATTATTTATTAAATTTCACAATTTTCTCAGGACTAAACCTGCCCATAGTTGCAAATGAAATACATAACATATTAATTATTAATCAATATCAACTCAGTGAAGTTCCAAAATTATTTCCACTTCAGATTTTTTTCCAGGAAGATAAAATGAAGAAGACAACCAAATAAAAAATAAATTAAAAAAATACTCATGAATGCTTTGCTATAATGTATCCATGTTCAGAAATATATATTAAAGGGTCTTAGTTATAAAGAACAGAAAACACCACATTCTGAAAAAGACACGAGAAGATAAACTCCTTGTTGCTATCAGGAAGGTGATTTTTGATATTTTCTGCTAACTTACGTTCCTAAAAGATTCTGCCTTTACAGGAAATGAAAATGAGAAAGCCAGAATGAAAGAAGTGATAAGGATGTGACTTTTGTGTACTCTGCATGTATCTACCTTCCTGTGCTGAAGGATTTTAAGACTGAACAAATGCTGCCTCCCATACATAGTCCTGTTGCAACTAGTCGCTTGTCCCGTTTCTTCAGGATTACCACTACATAGAAACACTTACATAAGGAAATGGGGAAAAAAACTGTACATCTTGACTTCAAATAGACCTGGATTTGATTATTGACTCCACTATTGACTCTAGTAAGGAAAACAGAACCAATGTCAAGCAGTTCTGTGGTACCAGTTTTATCTTGGAATAAATGAAACAATTGTTAGAAGATCTGAAAGGCAGAAGGGACCAAGACAAATACAGAAGTTTATGAACTTTGAAGTTTTGACCACTCCAAGGTTCAGGGGGGAAAAGGATGAGGGATGTCATAAAGTTCAAAAAATAGGAGTCACTTATTGGGAGCTGGAAACCACAACCAGCTGGGGTGTGGTGGCTGCTATTCAAGGAGATGCTGTTGGGTAAGAGCAGAAATCAGGGAAGAGGTGCATTACCTGGTGGAGATACTACTCAGAGTAAATTCATCCTTTTGTTGTGTAGAAATATACTTCCAGGCATCCCACTGGCTAAAAGTCTATTTGGTAATAGAACTTAGCAAGACAGTTTTAGTGATCAACTCTGTGTGATATGGAAAGAGTAGAGAAATGACAGAGAAGAGATAAGGAAAAGGCAAATGACAGACAACAAGCATGATGATCTCGTTCAAAGAGTTTATACACCTAAAACTCTTTTTTTCCCCTTAGAGTAAGGTAATGTCTCAAAATATAATTCCTCTTATTAAGGTTGAAAAACACAACACTTAGAAACTAGAATATAATAAATGATGTATTATAATAATTCCTCTTCCTATTTTCATTGACACAAACTGGAGCAGATACATAAAAAGGAAAATGATGTTATTCTATGAATTACTTATTAACAAGCCATATACCTTGCAAAATATCTGCAACATTCCACGTGCAATGTCTAAAAGCAATATCAAACTGGGAGTGATGGTGCATGCCTTTAATCCCAGAATCAAGAGAGCCTGAAACAGGAGGATCACAAGTTTGAGGCAGCCTCAGCAACTTAGCAAGGCACTAAGCATCCTAGCGAGACTCTCAAAATAAAAAAATGAAAAAATGGTTTGGGGATGTTTCTCAGTGGTTAAGTCCCCCTGGGTTCAATAATCAATCAGTCCATTTTCTACATAGGTTTCATTCACCTAGACTTCTTTTTTAGGGTAAAGTGGGCTTCTATTCCATCTAGAAACAAACATGGGAAACCTGCTCCTCAAGGTATATTTACAAAAGATTGGAAAATTATCAAATATCTCACATCTTGAAATAAGTAAATGAAAGCATTTGAGATTAGGCCCACCTTTACAAATTTTTGTGGGGGGAAAAACTACACTGTGTATTATATGTTGACTTTGGACTACACATAGAAATCAAGAAGTTGGTAAAATAAATAAATGACATATAAAATCTTTAGGACAAACAGATCAAGCTCACTGAAGGAATTTTAAGAACATACAGTCTTATGTGGTCTTACAGTGGTCTCTGGAATTGTTCAAGCATTTCAAAAGCAACACAACCTTCTATCCCAAGAGATAGCATAATTTAAGGTATCTATGACTAGAATAAATTATACTTCTTGAAGCTATCCATGCTTGTCAGTTTAGTGATAAGCTGAAATTTGGCCTGCAGTTAGTGTTTATAATTTGCTTCTATTCCAGGAGAGCTGAGGACAAAAATAAAACTGATGGATTGGTAGAAAGAAAATTCTCTCCTACTGAAAGAAAATTTAAATTTGGAGATGAAAACCCAAAGTACAGTGCTGGTTACTCCTGAAGATGCAGGGGACATGCAGTGAATAAAATTTCATAAATTCACAAATCTTACATTCCAGTGAAGAAGAAAATAAACAAGTAAACAAGTGTGTGTATGTGTGTGACATATTGACCAGTGCTGCTATGAGAAAAATGGAATGTAAGCTGTGTGCTGTTGACAGTATGTTGGTAAGACAAGTGACACTGAAGCAGAAATCTAAAGACAGTGAGGTAGTGCACCATGGGAATGGATATCCTGAGGAAAAACATTCTTCACAGAGAGCAGGGCTGAGGCCAAAGCGATTACAGTGGAGTGAGGAGGGTGGTGGGGTCTGGTGAGAGTAGGGGTCTGTGCAGAGGCTGGATGTGAGATTAGGTTGGGTTTGTGCTCTTTGTACTGATGGTACCACCACCAGAACCACATGCTCCCTGAGCAACTGCCCTTCCCACCTGGACTCTAGAATGCAGAACAGCCTATTGTTGCACACCACTGAGATTTTGTTATGCAGTATTTCTGTGGCTACAACTGACTGGTTCACTTGCTCATTTTCTCTTCCCTCCCAATTTCTTAGTTTACCTTTTTTTTTTTCCTTCCAAAGTTCTTAGTGGAATGATGAATTTAGTTATTTATAATATTGTTTTGGTCACATAAGATAGTTTCTTTCTTTCTTTTTCCCTTTTCTTTCTTCTTCTTTTTCTTCTTTTTTTAACCCAAGTACTGGGGATTGAATCCAGGGTCTCACACATGCTAGGCAAGCACTTCACCACTGAGCTACATCCCCAGACTTTTTATTATGTGACAAGAGTCTCACTAAATTTCCCAGGCTCAAACTTTTAACCCTCCTGGCACAGCTTTCTGAGTTGCTAAGAGAAGAGGCATGTGCCACTGTGCCTGGTATAAGACAGATTTTGATATGTAATGTAACTGTAGCTGTTCTTTTATATTTTTTATAAGTTCAGTTTTTATTTCCTCAGTATAAAATGATAACTTATATATTGCTTTCTTTTCTTAGTGAGGAGAACTAGGGATTGAACTCAGTGTTTCATGCATACTAAGTCTATAATGTACCACTGAACTACATCCCCTGGCCCTTGCTATCTTTTAGACTATTAATTCTACTGTTATTGCCTTGTGACTACAGAACATAAACTTTATATCTCTCTCACTTTTTTTTTTCTTGGTACTGAAGATTGAACCCAGGGTGGTTAACCATTGAGGAACATTCCAGTTCTTTTTTTGCATTTTCTTTAGAGACAGTGTCTCACTGAGCTGCTTAGAGACTCATTAAGATGCAGAGGCTAACTATGAGCTTTTGATCCTTCTGCCTCAGCCTCTCAAGCTGCTAGGATTACAGGTGTGCATCACTACTCCCAGCAAACTATCTTTTCTTATTGAAATTTTCTTTGTGAACAAGTATATACTGATTTTTGTGAATTTTTCTTGAAAAAGTATATTATGTATTTTGTTATAGCATACTAAGTTCTATTAAAGTTATTAAATCAAGTTTATTGAAGATTTAACTAAAATACTCCACCAACTTGATATTATTAGTCTATCTAGAACATCAAATTCTAAGAAACTTATGCCACAGAATTCCACTATATCTGAAATTAATATTGCTACCTCTACTTCTTTTTTCGTGTTTACCTGAAGATTTTGCTCTTCTTTTAAAAATTTTCAACTTTGCTTTCATTATTGTTATTTTTGGTGGTGCTGGGTATTAAACGCTGAGCCTTCCACATGGTAAGCAAGCATTCTACCACTGAGCTACATTCCCAGCCCCAGAATCTTATTTTTTTGTACCAGGGATTGAACCCAGAGGTGCTTAAACACTGAGCTAATCCCCAGCCCATTTAATATTTTTGAGACAGGATCTCAGTGAGTTGCTTAGGGCCTTGCTAAGTTGCTGAATCTGGCTTTGAACTTATGATTCTCTTAGCTCATCCTCCTAAGCTGCTGGGCTTACAGATATGTGCCACCATGCCTGGCCCCACGACTTTATTTAAAATAGTTCTTTTGTTGTTGATGGAACTTTATTTTTAAGTGTTACTGAGGGTAGAACCAGGTGCCTCACACAAGCTAGGCAAGTGCTCTACCACTAAGCCACAACCCAGGCCCATAACTTTATTTTTTTGACAAATCAAAGTGTGTATCAAAAAAGTTAATAGTTTTCTTCTCCTTCTTAAAGAAACTATCTTTTGACAGCATTCTTTAAGTGTACAAACATGTTGTCATAGACTGAATAAAGGTCCCCAAAGATCTAGATCCTAATCTCTGGAACCTGTGAATTTTGTCTTATATGGATAAAGATCATTACTAATGTAATTATTGATTGTGATATGGGGAGATAATCCTGGGGGATACTAATGCAAATCATAAGTAGCATCCTTGTAAGGAAGATGTAGAGAACAATTTGATACAGAAGAGGACAAGGTGATATGACAACAGCAGAGATGAGCGATGTGGCCACAAGTGAAGGAATGCTGGCAGACATCAAAGTAGGAAGAGGCAAGGAATGGATTCTCCCCATAGACTGTGGAGAGTGTGGCCCTACTGACACTCTGATTTTGGCACAGCAAAACTGGGATTCTAGGCTTCTAGTCATTTCTAGCTGCAATAGAATAAATATGCAACTTTCAGCATTGAAGTACATGACAATTTGTTATGGCAGTCATAGGAAACAAATACAATTTCCCTTATTTTTTTCCGTACAAATATGACACCATGCCTTTTCCACACTTAGTAATTTATCAATTATATCTTAAGATGTTAACATCTTAAGAGGTGTTATTTTTTTTAAGAAAATACATTCCATGGTATGGATGTTTCATAATTCACTTATTCATTCCCCTATTGATGGACATTCTAGTTGTTTCCAATATTTTGCTGCAAACAGTGCTACATTAAATATCCTTATATGTGTATATGTGTTTCACATGCTGGAATTTTTTATGGAGAAAGGAGAAT
Organism: Sciurus carolinensis; assembly: GCF_902686445.1. NCBI lineage: Eukaryota > Metazoa > Chordata > Mammalia > Rodentia > Sciuridae > Sciurus > Sciurus carolinensis. Next base: position 999,953 of record NW_025920147.1, read on the forward strand.
ACACTCTTTGGAAGATCTATGAGTAAGTGCATTTTTAATTATAGTAGATGTTAACAGATTACTTTCTAAGAAAGGTGTGAAAATTCACTCCCCCATTTGATATGGGTTTTCCCCAGGGAAAGTTAAGTTGTCATATTTTTTGACAATTTGTATTTTCTATTTTATGTAAGGCTTCTTTGATTCCTTGACCATTTTTTCTTTTGGATTATTTGCCTCAATCTTTTGTTTTCTGTCAAAGGTTTTAGAAAGACTTCTCTAGTTTTTCAGTTAGTCTTTGATTTTACCTTCCATCAAACTGGAACAGAATTTCTCCTTCCTATACCCATCAAAACAAACCTGAGAAACCAAAATACCTCCCCCACTAGCTGACATTGATTTTTCTGTGTAGCCCACACACCTTCTCCATTAGAATATGGGATATTTGTTAAAAATACAGACTTCCATGGTCCCCTGAAATAAGAGTCTCTGGCAGTAGGCATAAACATGCCCAAAGTCATTCTACCACAACTTTATAAAGAATTTTTTCTCAGTCTGAAATTATTTCGCTCTATCTTGTCCATATGAGTCTCACAGGGACTCAAGACCCAAGCAATCCAACAGAACTTTTTGTGATGAGAGAAATGTTCTATATGTGCATTGTTCCACACAGTAGTGACTGTGGCTACTGAGAGCATGAAATTTATAACTGAGAAACTGAATTTTAAATTTAATTTTAAATAGCCACATGTGATCAGAGGCTAACATATGCAATCGTGAAGTTCAGACTGTTAGTCCCTTCAGTACAAAAACTGCATCTTCAATCTCTGTATTTTCTCTGTGCTTAGATCAAAGTAGCCCAGTAAATGAAAACTGAAATATGAAATAAGTATAGGTTACTTCCATTTTGTAGATTCTTGGTATATTAAAAAAAATGAAGACATGCCCAAACAGGATTACAGACATTTTGACACTCTTTAATGTTTATTCTACATTCAGAGAGCAGTTTTATTGTCCTATTCTTATGTATAGAATTAAAATATTAGATCATAGATTGATGTATGATGATTATTTGTAAGAATGGTCATCACATTCAATTAACTTTCTGCCATCAGCTTGCTAAATATAAAAGATGTATTAAGACAACAATGAATTCTGCCATTAGCTCTTCCAGGTGCCTTCAGTTAAAGTGTGTATGTGGAAACATACTAGCAAATACGATCAGGTCATTAATATGTGAGGTAGAAAGGAGGTTAAGACAAAGAATATAACTTAGCTCTCCCAGAATGCTAATTCTTCCAATTCAGGCTTACCAGTAGAGAATATTGAAAACGTTTTGAGAAAATTATTTAATTGAAGAACTTGGGACTTTGTGTTTCCTACTTAAGCTTGTCAACCATTATTTCAACTACCCATGTACCTCCAAAGGGGGGAAAAATCAAAGTTAAAGAATGACATTCTTCAAAGTTGCAAAAACATTAACAATCCTTTGAAAGTAATTCATTTTTCTCTTATTTAATCTCTTATAAGCCCTGGACAACTCATAAGATGCATCCTTGTCACCATGGAAGAGTGTTTAAATCCTGCCTGAAATGAGGGTGATTAACTAGTTATAAGAGAGTTGTAGGCATATTTATCATTGATTTCCCAGCATTTTCTATAATTTGAGATGTTTCGTGATATAACATAATTTAAAAATTATAAATAAGTCAGAGCAAGAGATATCCAAAATTTGGACAGAAAATTCAGGCCAGGGGACAAATTAGAGTGCAGATATGTAGGCACAAGTTCCTATTCAGGATCTAAAGTTGATCTCAGAGCTCTGTGGCAGCCAAGGTGAAAAAGGAAACACATTCGGTTACACAATTCACTTCTCTGTAAGGACTATACATCAGATACTCAAGGACAGCCTGGCATTTCATAGTACTTGACCCTGAAAAAAAATTCAGAGTGCCATTTCTTATAGGAAGGCTAAAGTGAAAAAGTGCCCAGTACTTTACAGGAAAGGTGCTAGTGGGTTTTGTGAAACTCTTCCATCTACAATTCCTTAGTATATGCAGAAGACAGAAGTCTCAAGTCAACAGAACACTCTTGGCCGGGGATGAGAAGGTTTCTGTATATGTGAATTCAGGACAATACGGTTAGGTATGCAGCTTTCTGATGGACTGGTTCCTATTGTGTGGCTGAAGGCAGATACATATTGTTCAGAATTTAGTAATGAGATTAGCAGACAGTAGGGAGTTGACTGCCTTTGTGAAGAGTTGAGTCACCTCACTAACACAGTCCTCTTACTAGGAACATATGGTAGTAGATAGAGGAAGCCCCTCATCCCCCGGGTGATCTAGGATTTTCCTTAAAAATCAACTTAATAAGAATTAAGCAAATGTAGAGGACCATTAAATTCTAACCAATAGAGCAGTAAGTCTGCAAACTCACATTCTTTTTTTTTTTTTTTTTTAAGTTTACGTAAGTTACCAGTATTTAGAGATTGACTGATTTCAAGTCTGGCAACACTGGATGCTTTTTCTTCTTCTTTTTTTAGTTGTAGAAGGACACAAGACCTTTATTTTACTTATTTTTATGTGGTGCTGAACCCTGTGCCTCACACATGCTAATCAAGTGTTCTACCAGGAGCTACAACTGCAGTCCCTGGATGCCTCTATTATATGACATTACAACAATCTTCTAGGCTGAGTAAAGAGCCCTTGCCCACTTGTCTGGCTGCAGGACATTCAAATGCCCTATTGGAGAATGATGAGGATGTGCACTAAATTGTTTTCAAAGAAGAAATTTTTAGTATCTCATTCTGACTACAGAAACATCTGAATAATGCTGTCATGAAATGTATGACTTTTAGCAAAACAAGTGCCAGTACATTTACCTGAAGAATTACTTACAAAACATATTCTTAAGTAAAGAAATTAACCTGTTGTTTAGTTTCTGGAACTGAGTCAATTAATTCTGAGAACCTGTACTGAAATAATAATTTTAGTTTTAGAACAGATCTTGATCCATCCTTTCTGATAAATTGTAAGCAATATGATCAACTATAAAATTAATTATAATAAAATATCACCAGCATTTAGGTAGATAATGGACTTTCTCATCTTAAAAACTGTACAAATAACCAAAAAGTGGTTTCAAATTATTTAGATATAAGTAAAAAACTAGAAGTGCCACAATTTAGCTGACTATTTTATGCCATTTGAAATTCTTTTTTTAAAAAAAATTTCTTGTTGTAGAGGGGCAGCATGCCTTTATTTTACTTATTTTTATGTGGTGCTGAGGATCTAACCCAGTGCCTCACACATTCTAGACAAATGCTCTGCCACTGAGCTACAGCCCCATTCCTGAAATACTTTCTTATCTGTCTGGCCAACAATTCAGTTAATCTAGACTTTCAAGGTCATGCAATACTCCTGGTTTTATAAGAACTGAGAGCCTATATTTAACTCATTTATTTTACCTCAAACTATTTCGTATTCAGAATCAAAACATTAGAAATCATTCAAAGTTGCACATATCCTTTTAAAACAAAGTTTATTTTTTTCTAATTACAAAAGGTATAATTTAGAAAATAAGATAAATTTAGATTATATCTCCAACTGTTTTGTTTGGAAAATTTCAAACCAATTGTTGTAGTTTGGTTCTTGAATGTCCCCAAAAAGTTCATGTACTAAATAAAATTTTGGATCCCAGGGTAGCACTACTGGTAGGTGTAGAAGCCGTAGGAGCAGAGCTGAGTGGAAAGTCTTTAGATCACTGAGAATATGCCTTTGAAGGGCCCTGGTTCCTTCCTTGTTCTCTTCTTGTTTCCTTGTCATGAGATGAGCAGTTTATCTCCACCACACACTTCTGCCATATGTACTGGCCTTACCCTAGGCCCCCAAAAATAGGGCCTGTTGATCATGGATTGAAACTTCCAAAACTGTGAGCCAAAATAAATATTTTCTCTTTCTAAGATGATACTCTCAGAAATTTTATTATAGCAATGGAAAGTTGAATGATACAAAGACAGAACACAAATATGCAGAGCAATCCACTCAGTTGCAAACACTGAGACAACAAATTTATGCAGAGTTTCTTAACAAAACCAAATGGTAAAAACAACCTGTAATATAATTCATATTGCCTATGAAATGGAAACACACCTGTTACTCAAAATGAATAAATATTTTTGTGTTGAATTTTTTTTCCCTTTTGCAGTGCTGAGGATATGAACCCAGGACATTAGGTTTGCAAAGCAAGCACTCTATCAACTGAGCTGTATCCCCAGCCTAAATAAATAAATAAATAAATAAAACCCAAGACATAAGTGCACTTGAAAGCAACTAAAGGCAAATGTGGAGGGGACTATTTAAGAGAAAACCTTTATAAAACAACACAGTAACTAATGTTTGGAAACTTAAGAGATTTTTCTGGTTCTCTTTGACTCTAGTTATAGTTATAAAATGAAACATTAAAATTCTGAGATTCCCAAGAAACTTCCTTTCATAAAATAGGTTTATTACTCTATGTACATAAATGTTAATCAAATTCAAAACCTAATTTCTCAGATGTGTTCATTACACTTTGTATGGATGTATGGAAAGTATTGGAATATAATATGGCAATCCCACAAATATGAACTACAATGTGCAAATCAAATTTTTAGATATTGCCTTGTTGGTATGAAACACTGAATGATGGGGCTAGCAGATCACTCTCAGGCACTTGTTTCACTTATGACACAAACATTTGTGGAGCATCTTTGTGCCCAGGGTTGTGCCATTCACACAAAATCCATTTCCTCCAGAGGCTGCTACAAAAACCCTTGGCAGTCTCTCAGAGGGCTTTGTGTGTGAGTGGCTGGAGTCAGGCCAAGGGGATGAAGCTTTATGTTAAGACAGATGGCCAGCTACTTGTGCATGTCAAGTCAACTTAAGGACATAGTTGGAGACCCAGGCAAAAGGAATTTCTGGATTGATCCTACATGTGGGGCCTGGCTGATGCAGTAGGTGCCCGGCACAGGACACTCCCTTGCTTGCTGTCTCCTGGCCTCCCTTTTCTCAGCCTCAGGGACTTATTCCCTCCAGGCCCACAAGAAAGAGCAGCCGCCCCATGCTTATACTTAGCATTAATTCTGCCAGAGTAACAGCTGTCACCTGCATTGCCTTTGTAGGAATGGAGGAACATCCGGCCAGATTTGGTGAAATGATTACACATTTAAAGTTCCCATAGCCCACGGAGGCTCATAGGAGGGTGCTTCGCCCTCGGATGACTTCAGCTGCTAGTGTTTGTGGATGGGGCGGACCTCGGTCATTTCTCTGACCCAGCAAAATCTCAGGTAAGGCAGGGCCTGGAGGAGCGCAAAGGGAGGGCATTTCTGCTGTTGCCGGTGCAAAGCTGGCCGATCCTTTCCTCCTCCTGCCGCCCTCCAGACCTCACGGGTCGGTGGGTCCTGCGAGGTCCCCAGTGCTGGTAGCAGGATGCGGGTGGCATGGCGCCCATCAGGCCCGGGTCGGACCGTGGACTGCGCCTCCTCGTGGCCCTGAAGTGTAGTGCTGGTAGGCGCGTGACAGCTGTGACCTGGGCCTCAGAAGGAGCAGGTTCACCCATAGGTCAGACGGGCCACGCCCCCAGCAGACCCACGCTCCACTTCCATTGAGTGAAGAAAGTGGTGTGCATTGGTGGAAAAGAACACACCTCTGGTCTCTCTTCCTAAGCCTTCCCTCAATCCATGACAGCTGAGGTGGTGCTCCTCTTGTATCTTCCTCGAATGCCCCACCAGGACGGGAAGCTCCTCTGCTGACGCGCCCACGATGATGTCATAGTGCTGTCATTCTGCCAGTCTGTGACATGGGCAGATATATTCTGAGCGACCAGGATGTCACAGCAGTCACTAAGTGGGACACTTGGTGCCCAAGGCACAGAAAGACACTCTGGGGAGAGAAAGCAAGTGCAATCCACTACCTTAACCTGCTCTCTCCCAGCCATTGAATACAAAGTGGACTAATGTCAGTCATTGATGCTTGGAATGACCTAGGTTTCCAGTGCTCTGCAGTCATTTCACAGGAGCATTGTTACAATAGTTGGACAGTTCATGAAGAAGGATCACAAGCAGGGCAAGTGGATTTTGACAAGTGGATTTTGAGATGTTCAATGGAAGACATTTTCTGGAAATTCATTTCTCTCTCCGTGTCAGGATTCCTGATTGGAGTTGAGAGAACTGAACCATCTGCCAGGATGAAAATTTGGTGAGTTTCTGCTTAATTTAATTAATTATTTTACTTTATTTTATTGGTACAATACATAGAATCCAGGGTCAACTCTACTGTTCCACTTATCTCACTGTTGGTATATTTATATTTGCTGATAGGGTTTGGTAAGGTACTTGGGGCCTAATTTGCTGAGGCTAGCTCTGAACTCCAGATCCTCCTGGGGCAGCCTGCCCAGTGACTGAGAGGACAGGCCAGAGCCAGAACCCCATGTGGGCCCATCATTTTGGTCAGATTTTAAGTGAACACAACACTCTTCTTAAATCATAATGAATTGAATACATATGAGATGTCCCTGCCTCTCCTCCCACCCCATGCCCCCAGGGACCACTGAGGGTTTTCTGTGATCCCAGTTCACCCATGACCATTGGCTTACAGAGACAGGGATCAATCTCTCTGCAGTGACACATCCCATGACTGCAGATCTTGAGGGGTGATTAGGAAATATGGTGGGATAGATTTCAAAAACAAAAGTATTAATTGCTTAAATGTGACTGGTTTTGTATAGGAATGGTTCTCCTGCCACATTTGTCACAGAGGTTGGGCTGGAAGAGGATCCAGTCAACTGCCCTACTGACCCCTGTCAGATATTCCTGATGTTTAATGCTTTTCAACATTTTCTCCTGTGTTGATTCACATCCAAAAAATGTGGTTGGGAATGTAGCAGGCTTCAGATGGAAGTGTACTTTGGATGAGTGTTTTCAGTAGGAAGCTGGGCTAGGAGGCCTCTGTGCTTTTCCAGTGAACTTGCCTGTTGCACAGTAGGCATCCCTGGAGGTGGGACAACTCTCACTAACTGAGAGGTAACAGCATTCATGTGAGGCAGTTGCTCTGGGATGTTAGTGCACCTATTCTTGAAGAAGGAAGGATGCTCAGCAGAATATTGTGGCAGGAAAGTCACAGGAGCACCTGCCCTAGTATTTGGGCAGCAGGAACCTTCTGAGGCAGGTTCCATGTCTCTGTGCAAACGAAGTGGCCTGGTACATGTTTGCAGCTCCACATGAGCTAGGCAAGCAAGATGACCAAAGTGAGCTGCTCTTTGCCACACTGCCCTTTTCTCCTGGGTTCTGCTGAGCAGTAGGTAGATTTTCCTTTTCTTTAAGGAAATATGTGAATCAATATCTTTGTTCTTCTGATGTGAGTCAGGAACATAAGCAGGTATTTCAGGTCTGTCTTAGATGTAGATGAGGAAATAATGTATGATTTATCAAAATGCATACATGCATTCAATGGTCATGTGTAAATATTTAGAGCAAATAATTTTAAAAAGAAAAGAAAAAGCTGGATTATGTGTATCATTCTTTGTCCAGTAGCAACCCTTGGGAAAACTTTTTGCATGGTTTTGTGCTTTTGGTGAAGGGTTTCCAGCCAGGCTGTATTGAGTGTAGCAGGCTGTTTTCTATTCTTCTCAAAGTTGCTGTGGAATTTGGTGAGGTGGCTTCTTAGGTTAAGGCATCAAACCTGAATAGGAGGTTGGAATGATTCACTGTGAAAGGAAGAAAATCAAAGCCCCTCGGATGGGCCATCTTTCTCTTGGCTAAAAGCACTTCAGTGCATAAAAATGAACATGCTTGAAGTTTAAGAAATCTTTTCTGGTATCCAAATTCATGATTTTCCCTTTATGTTCTTCATGGTGTTTTGCACCTAGAGTTCCTTTTTGTTTAGTACTTGTTGATGAGGAGCCCTATTTATTGGGAGAGACATCATGGAGTTCTGCATTTCAAACTTTTCACTTGTGTGAATTCAGGTGCTTGGCTGGAGGTGCTGTTGTGTAAGGAAAGCTTTCCCTCTTAGGTGTTCTGCCAGAGAGGCCAAATGAGCATATGGGTAATTTTATGTCCTTTCCAGGCAGTAGGAAAGAACTCAGAAGCAACATGTGCAGTTAGTTCCTGTGGAAGTTGAATTATTGTCCCTTCTTACCTTTGCTTAAATAATCATCTCCCCTTAAGTCTCACTTATGGTCCTTTGAAGATAATGAATCTATTGGTATTTCTCAGGAGGCCATGAACAAGTGTGATTACTATCGGTGTCTGTGGAAAGAAGTTAGCCTTGCATTTCAAACTCCTTTCTGGAGTTAGAGCAAAACCAAAAAGTCTTTTGTTCTTGTGATTTTTTTTTAAATGTGTAGTTGTAGTATAAAAGAATGCCTTTATTTTATTTCTTTATTTTTATGTGGTGTTTAGGTTCGAACACAGTGCCTCACACATGCTAGGCAAGCACCCTGCTACTGAGCCATAATCATGGCCCTCTTCTGATTTTTACTATTCAATTTTCAAATTTGTGTAAGTTTCCTCTCGGATAGCCTCATACATGTGCCATGCTGGCATGAAGCACTGGATGATTGGGATCATCAATTCAACCTCAGGCACTTGTTTCATTCATAACAACAACATTTGTGGAGCATCTTTGTTCCAAGTGTTGTTCCATTCACATGAAATCCATTTCCTCCAGAGGCTGCAAGATGAACCCTTGCAGTGTCTCACTGAGCCCTGTGTGTGAGTGACTGGAGTCAGACCAAGGGGACAAGTCATTATGTTAAGGCAGATTGGCCAGCTACTTGTGCATGGCAAGTCAGTTCATGGGCACAGTTGTAGATTCAGGCCAAAGGAATTTTTGGACTGAGCCTAGGTGTGGGGCCTGGCTTGTGCAGCAGGTGTCTGGCACAGGACACTCCCATGACTGCTGGCTCCTGGCCTCCCTGGCTCAGGCTCCATGACTCATTCCCTCCAGGCCTACAAGCAAGAGCAGAAGCCCCCTCTTCACCCACCTCTGCTTCCCCTTAGCTTAATTCTGCACAAGTTCCAGCTGTCAACTGCATCACCTTTCTAGGAATGGAGGGGCACCCCACCAGACTTGGTGTGATGTTTCCAGACTAAAACTTCCCATAGCCCACCGAAGGTCACAGGATGGTGCATCGCCCTCGGATATCTTCAGCTGCCAGCACTTGTGGCCGGGGCAACCTCGATCGCTTCTCTGACTGGGAAAAATCTCTGGTGAAGCAGGACCTGGAGGAGCGCAACAGGAGGGTATTTCTGCTGTTGCCGGTGCTAAGCTGACTGATCCTTGCTTCTTCCTGCTACCCTCCAGGCCTCCGGGTTCCGTGGGTCCCGCAGCAGGTCCCAAGTGCTGGCAGCAGGATGTGGATGGCATGGCACCCATCAGGCCCTGGGCCAGACTGTGGACTGCGCCGCCTCGTGACCCTGGAGGGTAGTGCTGGTAGGCGCATGACAGCTGTGTCCTGGGCCTCAGAAGGAGCAGGTTCGCCCATAGGTCAGACGGGCCACGCCCCCAGCAGACCCACGCTCCACTTCTAGTGAATGAAGACAGTGGTGTGCATTGGTGGAAAAGAACACACCCCTGGACTCTCTCCCTACACCTTCACTCATCCCATGAGAGCTGAGCTGGTGCTTTTCTTGTATCTTCCTCGGAGGCCATCAGCCCCAGAAGCTCTTCTGCTGACCGAGCACAATGATGTCACAGTGCTGTCATTCTGCCAGTCTGTGACATGGGCAGATATCTGCAGAGCGGCCAGGATGTCGCAGCAGTCACTCAGCCAGACCCTTGGCGCCCAAGGTCCAGAAAGGTGCTCTGGGGAGAGAAAGCAAGTGCAGTTCCCCACCGTAGCCTCCTGTCTCCCAGTCATTGAATCCAAAGTTGATAGATGTTACCCATTGACCCTTTGAATGACCTAGGTTTCCAGTGCTCTGCAATCATTTCACAGGAGCTTTCTTCAAACAGTTGAACAATTCATTGAGAAGAATCAAAACCAGGGCAACTGGATTTTGACAAGTGCATTTTGAGATGTTCATTGGAAGATGTTTTCTAGAAACTCATGTATCTCTTTCAGTGCCAGGATTCCTGATTGGAGCTGAAAAGAACTGGACCATCTGCAGGGATGAAAACTCAGTAAGCCTCCATTTAATTGAATTACTGACTGATTGATTGATTTATGTATGTATTTATTTATTTTTTGGTACCATACATTGAATCCAGGATAAGCTCTCCACTGTGCCATATCCCTTGCTGATGACATATTTATATTTACTGTCAGGGTTTGTTTGGGTACTTGGGGGCCTGGCCAAATGACTGAAGCTGGCTTTGAACTCTAGATGTTCCTGGGTCAGCATTCCCAGTGACAGAGAGGACAGGCAAGAGTCAGCACCCCATGTGGGCCTGTCATTTTGACCAGATTTGGATTGATCACAACACTCTTCTTAAATCCTAATGACCTAAGAATTGAATACATCTGAGATATCCCTGCCTCTCCTCCCACCCCATTCTCCCAGGAATTACTGAGGGTTTTCTATGGACCGAGGTCAACCCAGGACCATTACTTTGCTTACAGAGACAGGGATCAATCTCTCTGTAATGATATACCCACGACAGCAAGTCTTGAGTGATAAGTAAAACCTCTAGTAAGATAGATTTCAAAAACGAAAGTATCAATTCCTTATGAAGTGACTGGTTTTGTATAGGGATGGTTCTCTTGCCAAGCTCAGCACAGTGGTCAAACTGGAAGGGGATCCAGTCACCTGCCCTAATGACCCTCACCAGATATTTCAGATCATCAATTCTTTTTAACATTTTCTCCATGATTTAATTACATCTATAAAATATAGTTTGAAAAGTAGCAGGATTTTAATGGAGGCTTCCTTAAGATTAATGTTTTCATCAGAATGTAAGAGTCCTCAGTGCTTTCTCAATGTCCTTTATTTTATTGTAGTCATCCCTGGGGTGGAACCACTCTCAGAACTGACCAGCAACAGCATTCCCATTAAATAGCCTATTTAGGAAGAAAAATTATACTCTCAAGGATTTTATGGCATGAAATTTCAAGGAGCACCTTCACTAGTCTTTGTGTAGTAATAACCTTCTGGGGAATGATCCTTGGCTATATACAAATTACATGGCCTTGTACAATTTTTCAGGATGGAAGTGATCCTCCATGTGAGCTGGGGGACCTAGAGGTGATGACAAAAGTGAGCTGCTCTTTGGCACTGCTTATTCTCCAGCTGTACTAGCATTGGGCAGAAATCATGTTGCTTTGAGACATCAAGTGAAGAGGTTGTGATTATCTTAGTTTCTTCTGGTGTGATTCATGAGCAATAGCAGGTGATAAAATTCTGGCTTATATGTATCTTTGTACATCCATTCAGAACTTTTATGAAGCTTTTTAGTATTATTTTGTGCATTGGATGGATGGTTTCAGTCATCCTGTGTATTGTTGCATTTAGGAGGCTTTTTTCTTATAATTTTTTTTGTTGAAATTGATGATTGGGCTTTTTAGGGTAAGGCATCATAAATGAATACATGTTTGGAAAAATTCACATTTATATAAATTAAATCTAAATAATTAGGGATGCAGCATCATCTGATGGCTTAAATCAATTCAAAAAAGATAAAGAATGTTGTATTTTAGAAATGTTTTAGAATATTTGGGGAAATCAAAAACTAGCATAGTGTTCTTGGGGATCAATAAAATTTTTCTGTTTTTCAACTTCTTATTTGTCCTCTTTAGGGTCTACGTTCTTGTGTACTTATAGATTTTTATCATATATTTTCTGATGAGGATGCCATTTTATTTGGAGAGACATCATTAAGTGCTGCCTTTCAAAAGTTTCACTTGTGTAAATTCAGATGCTTGGGCTATGGTGCCAGTGTATAAGGAAAGCCTTCCCTACTAGGTATCATGCCAGAGAAGGAAAATCAGCACATGTATAATCTGATGTACATTGCAAGCAACCTGAAAGAACTCAGAAGCTGCAAGTGCATTTAATTCCTCTGGAAGTTGAATTATTGCCACTTTTTATCTTTGTGTAACTAATCATCTCCCCTTTAATCTTTGCTTATGATATGTAGAAACCAATGAATGTCCTGGTATTTTTCAGGGGATCATGAACAATTACAATTTCTTTCATTGTCTGTGAAAAAAATGAACCTTTCATTTTTCAATACCTTTCTGGAGTTAGTGCTCCATGGAATAATCTTTATCTCTTCCCTTTTTAATATTCAGCTTTAGAAACTTGGTACTTTTCCTCTCCTCTTAGTGCACTGCATGTGGAAAGCTGACATGAAGCACTGGTTTCATTCATTCCAAAAGATTTTTTGGAGCATGATTTTTCCAAGGCGTGTGACACTCACATGAAAACTGTTTCCTCCAGGGCTGCTACAAAACCCTTGGCATTTTCTCAGAAGACCTTGTGTCAGAGAGGTTAGAGTCAGGCCAAGAGGATGAACAATTATGTGAAGCCAGGCAGGTCAAACACATGTGCATTTAAAGTTCAATTCAATCAACTGTTGAAAACTCAGCCAAAAAGAGTTTCAGGACATGACCTTGGGACAGGGTTGTGGCATCTGAATTGGGGCCTGACTGGTGCAGCAGGTGCCCCTCTTGGGATGCTCCCTTGCTCACTCTCTCCTTCCCTCCCTCACACAAGTACAGTGACTCACTCCCTCAGACCTGCACATGAAAGTACAGCCACCACCCACCTCCCCTTAACTTTCACTCTTCACAGGTTCAAACTGTCACCTGTATTGCATTTCTATGAATGGGGGGTCACCCCACCAGATTACATGTGACATTTTCTAGTTCAAACTTCCCATAAGGCATGGAGCTTAAGTGGATGCTCCACTGTGGTCAGATCTCAACTGCTGCCACTCCTTATGCCTGCAGGGACATAGGCAAAATCTCACTGGGCAAAATCTCAGGTGATCCAGGGCCTGGAAGAGCTGGCCAGCATGGCATTGTCACTGGTACAAGTGCTAGGCCAGTTGATCCTTGAGTCTTCTTACCCCTATCCAGACCTTCTCCATACACTGAACCTGTGGGGTTCTCAGTGCTGGCTGCAGCATGCAGGTGTCTAGGAGCACAGCATGCCTGGTGCTCTCAACCTAGGACAGTGCTTCCTAGCAGTGCTGGAAATTGGTGCTGGCAGGCAGGTGACAGAGAAGTCCCAGACTGTGGAAAGAGCAGAATTGCCCATAGGTCAAATGGGCTAGAACCCCACAGACCCGCTTTCCACTTCCAGTGCATGAAGAAGTTGGGGGTCAGATTTGCTGAAAAGAACATGCTCTTGCAGATTGGGCCCTCAGTCTTCCCTCATACTATGACAGCTGAACTAGTGCTTGTCTTGTATCTTCCTCTTGCCAAGCCAGGACAGTTTGCTCCTCTGCTTTCCTGTGCATGGTGATGTCACAGTGCTTCAGTCTGACTGTCTGTGACATTGGAAGATATCTGGAGAGTGACCAGGTTTCATAGCAGCTACTAAGTAGGACCCATGGGACCCAAGACTCAAAAAGACCCACAGGGGAGAGAAAGTAAGTGCAAGAGAAGGCAAGGTTCTACCAGAGCCTGGAAACTGCAGGCCTTTGAATCCAAAATTGATGAATGCCAGTTTTCAAGTGCTCTTCATTCATTTCACAGGAGCATTGTTGACACAGGCATTTCATTCAAAAGAATCAAAACCAAGGTAAGAGGATTTGAGTGGAAGTGGATGTTGGGATGTTCAATAAAAGTGACTTTCTAGAAAGTCATCTCAGTGCCAAGATTCCTGATGAGGGTTACAGGAACCTGGATCATCCATAGGCCACATAGGATATCTACCAAGCTGTGCAGAGTTGGGTGTGGGTGACTGTTTTCTCATCATAGAAATAGTTCCTTGGAAATTTGTTTAGAGAAGAAATTAATGGGTTTTGAGACCCATAATCCAATCAGTGAAATAATCATCTAATGGGATTTAGTGGTAACTTAAGTCAAGTGTGGTGTGACTGGAGGAGGTTGATGTTTGGAGTTGTGGCTTTTTGGTGGACATTTGTTGTGGCAAACCGAGATCTCTTTCTCTCTGCCTGACAATCTTGTTAACTGTTTCCTTATGCCACTCGTCTGCATGATGTTCAGCCTCACCTTAAGTACTGAGGAATGGAGCCTGCTGTCTATGGACTGAGACCTCTGAAACTGTAAACCACCAAATAAACTTTTCCACCCCTAGAACTTATCTGGTCAGATCTTTTAATTCTTCAGCCAAAAAGTTGACTAGCACATGTTTTAGAAGTACGTTACTCATTTTTAACTTACATTTTAAGTAAATTCAATTTAATATAAAAGTAGAAAAAATTATAGAATAATTATCCAGTTTAAGAAATTGTCTATCTCTTCACACTCTTTTGCCCACAGTCCCTTGATGCTAATAAAGAAATTCCTAGGAGGACAATTACATTGTTAATGAAAAACTATGTACAATTAGTAGAATGACTCTGCTTTGAACAGTCAAATGATCTGTGGCCTATGTAAAATATTTGAAAAACCCTGAACAGATAGACTCAACAGGTAGGGAGATAAACAGAATAAGATGAAGGTCTGTGTCTTCATTTCCTCAAAATATGAACTTTCATAGAGATAGTTCAATAATTATAGTGTCTATAGAGAAAATAAAAATCTCATTGGCTGAATGACATTTGGATCATTTTCATGTACTTAAAAGATTTTAGTAATTGGTATTTCTGGTATTAATATAACTTATTCTAGGATAACACTGGGCAGGACTGAATACAAGTAAGAGGAAATGTCAGATAATAAAATAACACAAGACAAGGAATAGTTGTCCAAGTAAATTATTTTTATTATTATTTTTGTACCAGAGATTGAATTCAGGGGCACTTGACCACCAAGTCACATCTCCAGCCCTATTTTGTATTTATTTAGAGACAGGGTCTTGCCGAGTTGCTAAGTGCCTTGTTAAGTTGCTGAGATTGGCTCTGACCTCATAATTCTCCTGCCTTAGCCTTCTGAGCCAGTGGGATTACAGGTATGTGTCACTGCTCCCAGCCCAGTAAATTATTAATACAAAATATGTGCAATGTGAAGAAGTGTTCTACATATTGCATCCCAATTGCAAATTTGTCTTAATTTTATAAATACTCCAGTTATTCTTCATCTTAACAAAGGCAATTATGGACTGAATGTATATTTTATAATCTTCTCTATAATTAAAAAGGTTTTAATACTTATTTTTATTTCATATCATTTCTTATATCAAATAAATTAGGTGATTAACATAATAGTATAAAATTTATGACCATAATTCAATAAATATTATTAATAATGAAAATTAAGAACAGGTTTAACTTGGATCATTTATATCTGGCCACTTGTCAACATTTATTAAAAATAAAATAGGGAAAAATAAAATTAGTAGGTAAAAGAATATTTTTATATCTTCGCAGTTACTTTCTCATTGGATATTGGTTTGACTTTTTAAAAATGAATATCTGAAGGAAGGTCCTTAGAAGAACACATATAATTGAAAAAAAACTGCATGTACTTTTACCAAGTACTAAGAACATAGAATTAGTGAATAATAGAATAGGGAATAATCAGAATTACAATTAGCATTTATAGTATTCTCAAAGAACTCTGCTATACACCATAAAGAATAATGAGCTATATTCCAGTTGAGAGTATAGCATTACACTAATGTTCAATATTTCAATGACATTTGTTTAGTATCTTTTCCCAGTTAATGAAAATAATTTCTCATAATCTTCAGAATTTTCTCTAAGTGTTCCATTTGACAACATAATAGTGAATGTTGAAATACATATAGAATTGGTAGTTGAATACACTGTCACCCTGGTATTTACTTTCTCACCCCTGATGACAGGGCTTCATGATTAACTATACTCAGTGAATGGTAGCTGTGGTTGGGATGTTAATAATCCTCAAGGCACATATGTTAAAGACTTGAGTGCACAGGGTGGTGTGATTGGATGGTGGTTCAGGTTTTGAGAGGTAAGGGTTATGGGAAGTTCTTAGGTCACTGGGAATTCCCCCAGCCTGTACTGTAGTGCTTCCTAGACCAAGTGGTGAGGAACTTACTGGGCTAAGTGCTTACATCATCATGTGGTACCCTTTCTAGATGAGCAAAACAAGGGGTCCTTAATTCTTGGGTTAGACACTCCAGAATCATAAGAAAAACAGGCATTATTTTCTTTATGAATTGTTTATCTCAGGTATTTCATTAAAGTGATAGAAGGCTAACTAATAGAATGATTGGTTTATTATTTTAAAATTAAGTATTTTGTTGATTACTTGGGAGATGTCAGAAATTAATACCTGCTTTAAAAAGTGAAAAATAATCTCACTAACCAAGATTATATTGTTATACCACAACATATCATATGCTATACTATAACATATTATATGCTTATTGTGTCTTTTATCAATTACTACAAAATTTATCATCCAAAAACTTAGAGGCATAATAAAATAGTGCCATTATTATTAATAATATTAGATACAGAGATTGAACTCAGGATCAATTGACCAGTCAGTCACGTCCCATACCCTATTTTGAATTTTATTTAGAGACAAGATCTCACTGAGTTTCTTATTGCCACAATTTTTTTGAGGTTGAATTTGAAACCCAAACCTCCTGCCTTAGCCTCCCAGGCTACTGGGACTATAGGCATGTGCCACCACACCTGGATATTATTTTTTTTTATAATCTGATTTTTTCAGGAATTTGAACAGAGATTTGCTATGTTGTTATGCTTCTTTTATCAACTGGGGCCCCTCAAATAGCCTGCAGTAAGGTTGGGGTTATGCTGGGCTGGCACATGCTAGATGGCTCTACTCTCTTTCTGCTGTTTCAGTGTTCCTCCATAAGGACTCACCAGGTCCAGCTTGAATTTCCTCACAGCATGGTGTTCTCAGGGTAGTTGAATTTATTTTATGTAAATTGGATTTGTTAGTAAAATTCATCATGGTATGGTTTTCTTTTAAGGCCAGAAACAGTGAGAATATCACTTCTACTATGCTCTTTTTGCCAAAACAACTTCAAAATTAAAATTCAAGTTTTTAAACCTTATTAAAATGCTAGCAAAGAATTCCTGAATAATTTGATTCCTGCCTTTCTACCTGAACATGTTTTATTGTCTTTCTTCTCAGTAGGTTCTGGAATTGACATTTTTAGACTGCTTCTCCAAAAGATAGCTTTAAATATTTTATTAGTCAGGGCTCTCTAGATAAACAGTATCAACAGGAAGTATGATTATAAAAAGGGGATTTATTAGTTTGGTTTACAAGACCAGAAGCTGGATAGTCCACAATGGCCATCTGCAGCTGGAGAGCTGGAAGAGCCAGCAGCTCAACAGTCCAAGACACAGAAACCCCAGAACAAGAAAGATCAACAGTGCTACCCTAGTCTGTGACCAAGGCTTCTGGAAACTACCTGGAGAATAACTGGAAAAGTCTGTGTTGGAAGAGTGAAGAAGCAAGAGTCATCTATCCTCAGAGGATTGAAACAGTGATCAAGAAACCACTCATGAAGAGCTGAGCTTACATCTGCATTTGCTTTCATGTTCTTCCAACTTTTATTCCATCCTCTTGGATGGTGCTCCCCATGCTTAGGCAGGGTATCCACTTCAGTGCACTATCCCACAGATATCCAATCATTCCTAGAAACGACCTCATTGACACACCCAGAAGCCTCCTAATCATCAGCATTTCTTAAATCAATCAAGTTGATAATTCAAATTAACCTTTACAGCCATCAACAAAACTCATGCTTGCTGCCTTAAGCTGAGAATGTTCATGTGAGATACCCACATGGAGGCTGCTGTTTCCTTATTTCAAAACCTGGCACAAATAACCAGTGTAGAATGCCATCTAGGATCTCTTTATTTTAGTAGCTAAGTTATTCAGAACTTGATTATCATCTTTTATTTTAAAGTTTTTAATATTTATACTTTTTTGTCCATATTTTTATCTATAAACTATATAGTTAAATTGTCTGTTCACTTTTTCCTTGTCTGTTTTTCCCATCTGAACATAAACATCATAAGGGAATAACAATGATTTCTTTATAAATTTTTGTCCAAAACATAAGTAGCACATTTTGAATATGAAGCCTCTTCTCTTAGAAATGTTTCTTTAATAAAGGACAAAAAAAATCATAGTAATTTAATTTCATATGAAAAAACTGTTTATGAACCTGAATGAGTGGAATAAACCTGACAAGTGTTTGTGTGTCTGTGTGTGTGCAGAGACTGTCTGAAGGATCAGCAGAATATTATCCTTGCCTTGTATTTTTGGGTGATGACATAGTGATTTTATTCTATATTTCTATTTAAAATAAAATTAAATATGTGTACTTACATAATCTCATATAGGACCGTGTTTAAAGACACGATTAAATTTAAAACTTTTTTCAGTAAAATGTATTTCTTCTGATAAAATTCAAATTCTGTCTCATGCTACTCTTATGCCAGAGATTCCTTGTGTGCCAGATGAGCATTATGAACATTTTGGATTATTTGCACTTAAATCTGTGTTTTTGAGTGCATGCAAGGAACTCATGCTAAGATTTTATGTAAATTTTAGTAATTACATTTGATCAATATATTAGTTTTCTTTAGATATAACTTAAAACAAGTGTATAAATGATACAAAAAAATAAACTCACATTACCCTTGGCATAACACTTTCTCCTGTTATTTAGTTAAAGTGGATCACAAAAATGTTAAATTTGTGCTGTTCTGCTGACATTGAAATTTAAAGAATAGCCCTATGCTATTAAACTAAAGTTAAGTTTAGTGGAGCTAAAGAAAGTTCTGTCTTTTATGAGGAAAAGAGAACTTTGCAGAAAGTAAAGTGGTGAAATTCGATGAGGTGTGTACTAAAATGAGGATATTGAGTAAAGAGAGGGCTTTATAAAACTTGTGAGAAAGCAATTTAGCAATTCCTGGTGATAGTTAAGAGGCCTGGGTGCCTAGATGTAATCAAAATCTGAAACTACTTGAAGGATATTGACTAGGAATACTCCGTTATGTATTATTTTTGCTTTATCTTTGCTTGTTAATATGCAATCACTATTGGCACATTAATTATTTATTGTATTGTTATATTTAAAGAGTGGGAGAACAAAAATATAAATCTTCAAAGACCAAAGTAGTGTCCCTGAACAGGAAGTTTCTCTGTATGTCCAGAATCCATGATTACTTCTTAGTTTTTCATTCTATTTCAACTATAATTGGAAAAGATGTCATGATATTACTTTCAGGTCTATATTCAAGTAAGTTCCTCTTTAATGTCCAAAGAATTAACCTTCTATGTTAAAGATGTCTTTTCAAAATAATAAATAGAAATGCCTCATTATGCATAAAGTCATAAAAATATTCTCCATTATTTATTTTTGGCAACCACCAAGAAGTCTGTTAAATATTTTTTTAAATTAAAAAGTTTAAAAACGAAGTCTGTTAACGGTTTACACACTTATCTAATTAACCCCTATGAATACCTACTAGGCTCCATACTATCAACCTTCTTTTAAAAGTTAGGAAAAAATGCTCAAAGATCACTGACATTTCCAAGCTTTGAACTAATATGGACACAACAGGCATTTAAACCTAGTTCTTCTCAGGTTGAATGTCAGATGAATTAATGTCTTAAATATTGAAAATAAAAATCATGAGTACGTGACAAATTTGAGGAGCCACTTTTTAATTTTAGCTTGAAGTGACTTGGTATAGCAAAAGACTCAATGCAAGAATTGGTAAAGATGGATTTTCTGAAAAATTGTTTTAAATGACTTCACAAGAAAGAATCCATAAATTAGTACTATTTGCACAGCGCCTTGCCAGCCGGCCGCTGGCAGGGACCTCTATGTTCATGGTCCAGCGGCAGCTGCAGCGGTTGCCTCGGGGGCCCAACTGGGTGGAGATTCCTGCAGAGAAGTGCCCAGTGATGGGGAATGGGAAGCCAGGAGGCCATACCAAGCTGAGGAGGTGAGCCTGCAGGCCTGAAGGCCGTGGCTACGTCACAGCTCCCTTGAGAGTGGGCACAGTCTTGGAGGAGTTGCCTCAAACAGCAGTGTGACGAGTACCAGTTCAGAGTGTAAGGTCAAGGAGGCTCCAGGGCCAAGGAAATGTGCAGAAAATGAGGCTTCTGTTACTGCTGCCATGCTGAGGCTCACAAGCAGAAGTTCCTCAGTCACCACCTGGCTGAGTACATGCATGGTACACAGGCCTGGACCTCCAGAGCCAGCTTGGAGAGGTCGGGAAGGAAGTGGTCAGGGCCAAGGTAGAGCAGAAGAGGGAGGTATATGGCAAAAAAGAAATACAGAGGGAGCATTAACATAAAAATGTGTTGAAATACATACTAATTAATATGTGATTTTTGAATTTTTATTTATATGTGGTGCTGAGTATCAAACCCAGGGCCCCAGGTATGCCAGGCAAGAGCTCTACCACTGAGACACAACTCCAGCCCCAAAGGAGTAATGTTTTAAAAGTGAAGAATTATTTTACAATTTTGAGGTGGGCACCATTTTCTAAAAACATACACAAAAACTTTTTTTTTTCTTTCAACAAATATTTATTGAACAACTACTCTGTGTTAGGTCCTATAACAGGCACTGGGGATACAAGAATAAATAAGACAGTCCTGCCCTCAAGGAGCTTACAGTCTAGCATAAGCATTTACAGCACCTTAGAACCTACTAAGAAAGCATATTATCAGGCACACTCCAAGAGTCCTGAAAATATGTCTAAAATTTTCCAGAAAACAGTTTGGAAATGAAGGATGCAGTAAAATTAAAAAGAAAATTCAAATATCCACTTTTTAAATGTAAAAATCATGATATCTAAACAAGAAAAAAATTAGGAAAGCTGAAAATTCTAGTTATTTTAAAGACTTTGGACCAGATTTAAATTTTATAAGTTGTTTTATTATCTCTGGGTAACATTTTCACTTATAGTGACATTTATATACACATATAGACAGGAGGTGTATGTATGTAAGATGTGCTCCTTGGGGTTTTTGATAAAACCCTATGTCTATCATTAATTCATTTACAACTAAAGAGAGTAGCATAAAGGTAAACTGGAGACTTGCTTTTAATAAAATTTCCATTATCATTTGGGAGAAATTCCTTGGACATCATTTAGAATCATCTCTAGGATATAAATTTTAGTATAATCTTATTCTATGAGTCTAACTGTCTTTGTAACAACATTTGATAATTTAAGCATACATTTTAATAGTTACTGAGAAAATTTAATGGGAACTAAAATGGCATCTAAAATAATTTTAATTCTATCTGGATTTTCTTTTTTCCTGCACTCTTCTTCTTTTCTTAAAAGCATAAATGATCTCTGTGCAAATACAGAGCTTTTGTTGTTGCTTTGCTCTACTTTGGTACATTGCTGTTTATTTCTTTTCTAGCAGCTTCCTTAGTTTGAAGTATCTTAATTAGTTGCAAATGAAAAACTAGCCTAGTCTTTAACTGGGATCTTGTATTATCCAGAAAATAAGCAGAAAGCAATCAAGGGAGTTGTCTCACAGACTGTGTACCCAGATTTGTCCAGTTCTGACTGTAGACATTCTGAACAGGCTTGGTTATCTCATGTCCCAGCTCATGATAGATGAACACTGCACAATTAGAAGGAAGTGGGAAGCCTGCTAGAGGTAGGCATGTTGATAGAACCCATGACTTAGGAGATAAAAAACATTTTTAAAAAGTTAGCAATCTGAGGCAAATTATATATCTCAGAGTTGAGGGAATCACTTCATAAGAGATATTAACTCATATTCAATTTAGCCCTTTATAGTCTATAAAATGTTTTACATGTATCAGAGCTCACTGGGTATTTATAATAACACATTATGAATATAACTTTTCATCATGAAAAAGTGAATTATACTGAACAAACTGTTTAAGAAGGCAGTGAGGTATACTAACATACCTGAAAGACTTGCATCAAAAATAATTACAAGTTTTTAATTTTGGCACTTAAGAGATATGCATTACTTATCCAAAATTCATATATATGGTTTCCTTCATGACCAACACAGAGTGTAACTGAGTGAATTTTCATAGCACTCAGTGACTGCTGCTCACTAAATGGGGATGATTGTCATCAGTAAGTTATCAGATTTTTTTTTCTGCTAAGCAAAAGTTTAACATACTTATGGATGCCAGTACCAATATGTTCTGTCTATTATAGGAAACACTAGGCTTCTGAAACATTCTGAGTGTTTTCCCTATATTTCACTTTCTAGAGAACACAACCTTAAACAAGATATAATGTGGTCCTGGTTCTAGACACAGGAGCAGGGAACATGTGATTTAGCTTTTCCTTGCTTGCTTTTCTAAAATTTTTGATATGGTCTCTTCTCAGTGATGTAAGAAGGAGAAATGAAATATATTCATTTCTTAGAAGTTTTAGGCTTCTTAAAAAAAAAAGACCACACACATTTTTAAAAGACTAAAACTGAGATCTCCTCCTGCTTTAATTACTTCATTTCAAAACTGAAAGGAGATACCATATTTGTTGTACCTCATTCAACATAGCATTGTAATAAATATACTGTTCTGGAGAAAGCTTTTCAAAACAGGAGAATAATTTATATTACATTTACCAACAATTGTACCGTATTGCCAATTATGATACCTTTATCAATCATCATGACAAAAAACACTGAATAAAATTTAGAATAAAATATAGCAAATTTGATTTTTACACTGAAAGTGAAACAGGGCCTTGAAATGGTAAATGCCATTATTTTCAATAATACAGCATTCCTGATGCACTTTAATTCCCTGATCACCTTTTGATCACAACCATATCTCAAGGAGAACAAAGGTTCTTTTGTTGAGTTTGCTGCTGTTTATTTTTTTTGTTGTAGATGGACACGATGCCTTTATTTATTTTTATGTGGTGCTGAGGAGTAAACTCAGTGCATCACAAGTGCTAGGCAAGTGCTCTACCACTGAGCCACACCCCAGGCCACTGCTGTTAATTTTCAATTCTCATTTGCACAGCTCTATTTTTATGCAATGCTTCATATCCTCCATTTTCTTTTCTATTTCACAGACACTTACCCTGCTTGAGGTTTTTTAATGAGGAATGGACTATATGTATGCCCTGAGTCTATGGTATTTGAATTATTCTCATGGAAACAATCAATCTTGTAAATGTTCTTTTACATAGTATAGAAGGTAAGATAAGGCCAGTGCTGAAATAAAAAACTTCCAGAAGATACTGAAAAAGTAAATTAACTGGCCAATTTACCATCCTTTATAAATGAAAGGGCAAAATAATAGAGTATTTTGCACTATCTTTGGACCAAATCAAATAAACAAACAAACCTAGGTGTGAATCCCAGTTCTGCTACCCACTGCCAACTCTGTGATTTCGGACAAGTGATTTATGGTTTCTAACACATCATCACAACCTCCAAAGACTTGGGGCTCATTCCAAATACTTTATAAGTTTTTGTGGGGGCTAATAGTAAAGCAGGTACATTATTTAACACGATAAGTTCCCTAAAGGGGTTCAAGAATCATTGGCTGGGGCTGGGGATATAGCTCAGTTGGTAGAGTGCTTGCCTTCTAAGCACAAGGCTCTTGGTTCAATCCCCAGCACTGCCAAAAAAAAAAAATCATTGACTAAACCTGGAGTTGAATGACATGTGGGTCCAGCATCTGACAGAAACCTTTCCAAAGTTAATACAATCTGCAGAATCTTCTTTTGAATATCAATTTGTTTTATACTTCATAGCTTTTTAAAATAATTTTCAGTGTTCTTATCTACAAAATTTTATTCTTTTAAATATTTTTTATCTTTATGAAATTTATGGCAAGCCTGCATTTTCACTGTGCTTTCATGCTGATTTTTTCAATAACTACAAAATTTCCAATTTTTTCAACATCTGTGGTAAGATAATCTAATTTTAAACTCTGTCTTAGAGTCAACATTGTTCCACGTGAGACAGAACCTCTTACATATTACACACATTTACATGTGTGTGAATGGCTATTTGGCAGGTCTCATAATGTCATTTTTATTCGTGTATTTTGGTTATTTAAACATTTCTATAAGATTTCAAGTACTTTTCTTCTTATGGCTGGAATCTCAGCATCTACTCTCAAGTCTTCTTTTCTCAATCTATCAGTCAGTTTAAGGGTAGTCACAATAATGCAACTTAATGACAAAGTGTTCATAAGTCATTGATTTAACAGTCAGCATATCTTAGAAACTGCCCTGAGCAGGGAATTAGGAAACTTGAATCCCTGTCCTGGTTTTGCCACTAACTTTGCAGGATGACCTTAGGCGAGACACTTAACTTCTCTCACTTGTCAAATAATGCAATTAATTACATTCCAAGTTTTTTCTATCTTTAAAACGCTTTTCTTTACTTATTAAATAATCAAAACACCTTGTGGGAATTATGTTAAGCACCAGATGGGTATAGAAGTATGTACTGCTGTTTAAGACTATGTTTTTAAAATTGTGATTCAGAGATCACCTGGGGCTCTATTTAAAAATACAGATTCCTGTCCTCTCCCTACCTAAACCAGAATCTCCTAAGATGAGGCACAGGTTTCTGCATTTTCATGAACTTTCTCTTCAATGATTATAATGCACCCTAATGTTTGAGAACCATTGGCCTAAACGCTATGTGACTAAAGAGGGCAAGGCTAGTGCATGGCTTAAATTACTCCAGCCTTTGGAAAATTCCTTCTAAACCTAACGCTTCCATGTGGAGGAGACTGGAAGAAAGCTGTCCATTCAACAGAGCAGCAGCCTTGTGCTTGCCCCTGCCTGATGCTTTCACTTGCTGTGCTCCATAACAAACAGAAAAAAGGTATTCCTACCAGCACTTAGGCTTGACACCCAGGTCACTGCCAGGGTTATGACAATAGCTTGAAGAGGACTGCAGCAATCTGCTGGCTAATGGTAAGTTAAACTTCTGACCCTTGGCTCAAGGAAGAAAGATGAGTAAAATGCCATTTCTTACTCTTAATTCCTGTCCCCCCCAATACTGTTAATATATCACTCTGGCAGAGAAAACACAGAAAGTCTTAATCACATTGTTCCATCACTCTGTGGCCACACACTGAGTAATGTTTAAATCCTCTTCTGAACAACAGACATGACCAAGGCTCATTCCTTGTTCTCCTTCCCTTTCTGACGTTGATAGGAACTAAATACCAATTAAGGACACATGCGAGAGATTATAAATTCATATAAGTAAATTACAAAGAAAGGTTGTAGCATTTCTTCTAGAATTTCACAAAATCTCTCACATGAAAAAATCTGTATGATTTTTAACAGGAAACTTAAAAGACATTTTGTTGCAAGACTCTAATAGTTATAAGATAAATGCTATTATCTGTGCTCAATATAGGGAAATATGACAGCAACTTTAAAAGGCCAAATACATTGATAAATAAAGATAATTTTTTTTCAACAACTGGTATGCCAACATCCAACTTCTGAGTTTTATTTAATATTCGTGTCATGGGTTTCTCTTATCCCAACCAAAACTCCTCTGCCAAATGTCCATAAAATTCAAACCAACATACCAAAACCAAAAAAGAGAAAGGAAGGATGAAGGAAAGAAGGAGGGAGCAGAGGGAGGCAGAGAGATTAGGGGGGAATTTAACTACCATGCAAAATAACCATAAGAACTGGAGTTCAGTAGCACAAACCAGCAGGAGCAGAGAAATGCTGAAAAGGACGATGCTGCATAGTCTACTTGGAGATACCCGTATGATGCTGGATGATCAAGTACTCAGGTCACAGGTGTGTTCATGGACCCATAAGAACCAGGATCTTGACCCAAACTCATAAGATCTTCTAAAAAGAAAACACTTCACCTAAATTGAAGTAATTAGTAAGTCAACACCAGAAGAGTTCCTTATTTGATGTAAATTGTGCCTAAAACTTTGGCTGATACAAAGAGACCCATCCACTAAGGCACCCCGAGGCTATCTGACAATGTGTTGGCGAGAACTTTGTTGTCAGTACCACATCATTGTGAGAATACAGAGATGGGATTAACTCGAAGGGGACTGTATTCTCTGGGTAAACAGTCAACAAGTTCACTGCATTGTTTGTCAAATCCCAACAAGCGAATCCCGTAGCCATGTGGGGAAGAAATCATTCGCCCATCAGGGCTGAAGCAAAGTTCTTTGATATAACCCCTGCCTACATTGGCTTCTTCAATGTAATGAGTCAGTCTTAGGGAACATCAAGGTGAGACTGGTCACACTGGAGCTCCTTCTTGGAATTCACAGACACAAGTCCACTCCTGATCATCAGTGTTGCTTGAGCATGGAAGAAGAGTGGCCCAGCCTTTGGGATGCAGCTATAAGGATGTTATGCATTTTCCACGGTCTCTCTCACCAGAACTTCAGGAGTTAAGACTTCAAGACTATTTCATGGTGAAAGTCCTTCTCTTTGGGAGGTTCGTAACATGTACTTCTCAGAAGATGAATTAGAAACATTATGATGACAAGGTGAACCAGAAACTCTAGGACCAGATGAACTTGATGAAGTGCTCAAATCTGAACTTGATGTAGTGTTTCTTGCCCTCAAAATGGGATAGTTGCCTACTTCTAAAGACTTTGTTAAGTCAAGATCATGCAAAATCAAGAGATATCCAGAGGACGTTGAGATCAACATTTTGGAACAATCTGGTGTTAGTCTCATTCGCATAAGTAAACGAGTGTGAAAGAATTTCTTATGTGGACAACCATCTTCTGTACACCTGTTATTGTTCCAAATAATGACATTTCCATCAAATCCTGATGTTACTAAGAGTCTTGTATTAGTATCATATTTGATGTTCTTCATCTAGCTAGTGTGACCATGTAAAGTGCATACTTTGGTGTTCAATTTTCTCAGATCCCATAGTGCTATTGTAGTGTCATCAGAGCAGGTAGCGAACAGCTGGTTATCAAGAAATCTGATATTATTTACACAGTCTTCATGAGCTTCAGAAAGAGTTTTTATGTGCTTCGAAGATATAGGGTCAAAAAGCAGAACTTCAGTCTGTTCACAAGCAACTGTCAGCACTGACCCATCGGGGGAGTACTCCAGGTTGAAGACCTCACCATGGGTGCGGGTGCTGAGGTACACCGAGTCCGCGGGGTGGATGGAACCATAGAGGTTAGTCATGCTGCGGAAATTGTCCGGCGCTGGGTCCACAAACAGCCCGCGGCCCAGGCTGCGTTCTCTCAGCCACCCGAACAGTCTGGCGCCAGGGCCACCCAGGCCCGCGCTGTGACCCTGCCGACCCAGGTTCCCAGCCCAGCAGTCCGCCCGGGCTGCCAATGCGGCGGGGAGGGAGGTGATGGCTCTTCCTGGGCGGAGCCTGCAGGCGACTCTACAGCTCCAGGGGGCGCTAGCTCTCCCGCACGCGCGGCTGGGAGCAAAGCCGGAGAGCCAGGGCGGCGAGGTCTCCCGGAGGCGGGCGGAGGAAGGGCCGCGTCAGCCCTGGCTGCGCAGGCACCAGCAGGGCAGCGGGAGAGGGCGGCCTGGCGGCTGCCGCCTATTCCCCGTGCGGCGCCCGCTCCTCAGCCCCAGCGGTCACGTCCCAGCCCGGGCTCCGGGGCCCAAAGGGAAACATAACCAATACCACCGCCCCCAGCTCCCAGCCGTTGTCCCGCCGCCACAAAAACTTTTTGTTAAAAGAAAAACTTTGCTTTGAAAGAAAGGAAAGAGAATTTGAGATTTTAAATGTGCTGGCTATCAACTAGGAAGAAAGGAAAGAGGAAGGAAGGAAAGGAGGGAGGGAGGGAGGGAGGGAGGAGCAATCAAAATCAGTCAATTTAGTCAATATAATGAAAAAAACAAACAAAAACAATGCACAGCAGAATGATCAAATTTACTGGATTTAAGTTTCATCTACTTAAGGGGAAAAAACAATAAATTTATTACAACTGCATCCACAAAAGCCATATAATATTAACTAAAACTAGAAAGATCAAAAAGTTATTTTTATTAGATAATTAGCAACTTATAAATATGCCTGGAATTTTATTGATTTTAGAGCCTAGAACTAACCTGAATGTCACAAAGATTTACAGATTATCTCTAGTGAAACATAGTTTGGTTTTTTAAAATTTTGTCTATTCAGAGTTGTTTCAGAATAATGTCTTAATTATTTTCACAATTTAATAAATGAAAAGACCTGTGTTGTAAAATATATAGGAAAATAGACAAATTTTAAGATGCAAATGGACTAAGAGAAAATTAATGTATTTTCTTATATAAAGAATTACTAAAAATATGAACACCTTTTAACTCATAATATTCTTCCAAAATATGGCAAGTTTGTTGATGAACAAAAAAATCACTATTTAATATATATTTATATATCAAGATGGTTATAATGACATTATTTACAATATCTGAATAATGGGTACAGCTTCTACATGAACATATTAAGGGATGGATTAAATTTTACCATATCCATTACATGAAACAAAATTTATGATGCAAATTTATCTACTGGAATTGGTCAATAGGTATAAAGAGGTAAGAGAGTTGAAAAACTCTCCAGGGGGCGCTATGAGATTGGTGGATAATGGCAAAAAGCTCCATGTTGTGATACGTGTATTTGAATACAAGATATAGGTGATCTGATCAATAGGAAAAGGCATTCATGAATGTTCAAAACTGCAAAACTGGTAGTGACCTTAATTTTTATTATTACTGTCTCATTTTATGTGTTTAAAATAACAAAGTTCAGAGACATTGAAATCGTCCATAGTTATTTCTGGTTTTGAAAATACTTATCCATCAATAATGATTCATAAGCCTAAATATAGGATATTATCCAAAATCAATAGTGTATAATTCTTTTCTATTTTATTTTGAACTTTATTTCATAAATATAAAAAATTGACATCCTATTCCTAAAATATGTTTCTTGAAATACATCTGCCATATTGTGGTTTAAGAAAGTGTCTTGTGATGAATGCCCTCTGTGGTTGACATGTTCTATAATATTGAGATTGGTGGATAATGGCAAAAAGCTCCATGTTGTGATACGTGTATTTGAATACAAGATATAGGTGATCTGATCAATAGGAAGAGGCATTCATGAATGTTCAAAACTGCAAAACTGGTAGTGACCTTAATTTTTATTATTACTGTCTCATTTTATGTGTTTAAAATAACAAAGTTCAGAGACATTGAAATCGTCCATAGTTATTTCTCCAGTTATGGTAAAAAATGCATTAAAATAAATGAATATTTAGTGGGTTGCAGCAGCTCAGGAGGCAAGAGCTGCAGCAACGGACAGGTGGCACAGCATCAGAAGGTTCCAGCCATCTGTGGCCGGGAGCACCCACATGCGTCCTGTGCTCAACCAGGATGCCCTTTAGAAAGGTCAGGTCAGCAGAAGGCAAGGTGAAGGAGGAGCCCAAGAGGAGGTCCCCAAGTCTGTCTGCTAAGCTTGCTCCTGCAAAGGCAAATGCCAGACCAAGGAAGAGGGTGGGCAAGGGTAAATCTTGGGATAAAAATGTTCACGTAACAAGGAAAAGGAGAGAAAAGGGAAAACAGACTGAAGTGGCTAAACTAGAAACTAAAGAATTAACTGCATAAAATGTAGAAAGAAAACATGAGAGTCCAGCCTCTGATGAAGCAGAATAGTAAGAAGCCAAGTCAGATTAATCATTTGTACACCATGTCTTAACAGTGATCCTGTCTCCCTTCTTGTACAATCCAGAGGAATATTTTGATCAACTATTATGTAAATGCAAGTTTTTGTGTATTCTAGAAACATTTTTAAAAAGGAGAGACTCCCAGCTCACCCCACTTTTTAAACTGTAAGTGATTATTTTTAGAAGTGAAATTATTCACTTGTTTATTTTGGGATACATACAGAAAATAGAGGGGATATTGAATTATGGGAAGCTTATGCTCTTTTGGCTGCTAGCTTAACATTCCATAGGTGGAGTTTATTTTTTGTATCCTACAATACAAAGCATATTAAATGGCAATTGGAGCCACGGTCATGCATTTAATGTCTTTAATATTTTAAATGACTTCTATTTCTGTGTTTTTTAGAACACCACTACTGGATCATTGCTGTTAGAATCATGTGTACTCTGTAACATCTTTGGTCATGAAAGTCTAGTTTTTCTAATACATTTTTAATGTTCTGTGAAAGATGGAAAATTTGAGTATGTGACAACATTTTGAATTAGCAGGACCTAAGTAACAACAGCATTCAAGGACACCAGTACTTGATATTTTAATTAAGAAGTATTTGCCTCCAAGTTCAAAGCTGGAAAGTCACAGGAATAACTAAAAAAGAATCACATATAAGGCTTTTTAGATTTCTGGTATGTGTGTTAAAAATTGTGTACAAAGTGAGAACTGGGGATATAGCTCAGTTGGTACAGTGTTTGCCTTGCACGAAAAAGGCACTGGGTTCAATTCCCAGCACCCCAAAAAGAAAAAAAAATGTATACAGAGTGAAATGTCTGTGTACTGATTCTCAATATAGTTAATAAGATCTCAATTATGAAAAAAATAAGTGAACATTTAATAAAAATATTTTCCTAATACATATGCTAAAACCTGATTAAGATAAGAATAATACAGTCAATATTGCAGAACTTTTGTTATGCTAAAATAATTAGGAAATGTTTAGAGAAGTGCTTTTCTTTTCAAAGGAATCAGAATTAATAGTGAAGGTGATAATGGTGATAATGATGGTGAGAATGAGAGCAACTATGTGAAACAACTTTGTCATACCATTTGTTCCCCCTGCTTATACACTGTCAATACACCTGATGCTAATGTATGCATTTGTGGTACATTGTTTCAAGTCTGCATATTCCTTCCAGTCCAATATACATGGCAGTATCCACAGCATTGTTGATCCTCCATCCAGAGGGAAGGCCTGTGATTTTCTTTGATAAAGTAAATGTGATGAAACTGATATTATAACAACTTGGAGTTTAGGCCTCAGGAGCTTCCTTGAAGTTTCCAACTGTGCCATATGTAACATTTCTGTGAGCTCATGAAATACTAGAGAAGGCTATGAAGTTTAATGAGGAATGTTCAAACTGTCAGATGTGTTATTGAGAAAATTTACATGTTCAATTTCAACCAATCCTCTAATTAATCCCCCAATGCAATTGAATTGCTGAGAACCATTGAGTCATTGTGAAACCCTAAATTTTATGACTGTGTGATTCATAAGAATAGATAATAGATGCAAGACAGCCATGATTTTTATGAATTTTCACTTTGTTTATTTTAATATGCCTCTTTAAGCCTTTACTTTTTAAGGAAAAAAATTATGATTTTTTTTCTAAATATTAATAACAGCGAGCTGAGTAATGTTCTGTTTAAGGCAAAATATTTACTGTTTATTCTGGTATAGGTAT
Organism: Sciurus carolinensis; assembly: GCF_902686445.1. Taxonomy (NCBI): domain Eukaryota; kingdom Metazoa; phylum Chordata; class Mammalia; order Rodentia; family Sciuridae; genus Sciurus; species Sciurus carolinensis. The sequence goes on from NW_025920147.1 coordinate 1,031,379, forward strand.
GGATCAAAAATAATGAATACATAAATTGCTGCTTTCCATAGGACGTGATTTTATAATTAAAAAACTAATGAAATTGGTCTATTTAAATTGTGTACGTACTCCTCGTTCAGTTTAGGCAATTCATATGTCTCTAGAAACCTGTTGATGTCTTCGAAATTTTCTATTTTGTTGGAGTATAGATTTTCAAAATAGCTTCTAATTATGTTTTGTATTTCAGTCGTGTCTGTTGTGATATTTCCTTGATCATTCTGAATTTTAGTAACTTGGGTTTTCTCTCGTCTTCTCTTTGTTAGTGTGGCTAAAGGTTTATCAATTTTGTTTATTTTTTCAAAGAACCAACTATTTATTTTGTCAATTTTTTGTATTGTTTCTTTGTCACCAAAAGCCTACCAACAAAGAAAAGTCCAGGACCTGATGGGTTTTCAGCCGAGTTCTACAAAACCTTTAAAGAAGAGCTCATTCCAATACTTCTCAAAGTATTCCATAAAATAGAAGAGGAGAGAACCCTCCAAAACTCGTTCTATGAAGCCAATATCACCCTGATACCTAAACCAGACAGAGACACATCGAGGAAAGAAAATTTCAGACCAATATCCTTAATGAACATCAATGCAAAAATTATCAACAAAATGTTAGCAAATCACATACAAAAACATATTAAAAAGATAGTGCAACATGATCAAGTGGGTTTCATCCCAGGAATACAAGGTTGGTTCAACATCAGGAAATCAATAAATGTCATTCACGGTATCAATAGACTTAAAGTCAAGAATCACAAGATTATTTCAATAGATGTAGAAAAAGCATTTGATAAAATACAGCACCCCTTCATGCTCAAAACACTAGAAAAAATAGGGATAGTGGGAACATTCCTTAACATTTTAAAGGCCACCTATGCTAAGCCCATGGCTAATATCATTCTAAATGGTGAAAAACTGAAAGCATTCCCCCTTAAAACTGGAACAAGGCAGGGATGCCCTCTTTCACCACTTCTTTTCAATATTGTCCTTGAAACTCTAGCCAGAGCAATTAGACAGACCAAAGAAATTAAAGGGATACGAATAGGAAAAGAAGAACTCAAACTATCCCTGTTTGCTGATGATATGATTATATACTTAGAGGAACCAGGAAATTCCACCAGAAAACTTTTAGATCTCATAAGTGAATTCAGTAAAGTAGCGGGATATAAGATCAATGCACATAAATCTAAGGCATTTTTATACGTAAGTGATGAATCTTCAGAAAGAGAAATTAGGAAAACTACCCCATTCACAATAGCACCGAAAAAAATAAAATACTTGGGAATCAATCTCACAAAAGAGGTGAAAGACCTCTACAGTGAGAACTACAGAACACTAAAGAAAGAAATTAAAGAAAACCTCAGAAGATGGAAAGATCTCCCATGTTCTTGGATAGGAAGAATTAATATTGTCAAAATGGCCATACTACCAAAAGTGCTATACAGATTCAATACAATTCCAATTAAAATCCCAATGATGTACCTTACAGAAATAGAGCAAGAAATTATGAAATTCATCTGGAAGAATAAAAAACCCAGAATATCTAAAGCAATCCTCAGTAGAAAGAGTGAAGCAGGGGGTATCGCAATACCAGATCTTCATCTCTACTACAAAGCAATAGTAACAAAAACGGCATGGTATTGGTACCAAAATAGAAAGGGGGATCAATGGTACAGAATAGAGGACACTGACACAAACCCAAATAAATACAATTTTCTCATACTAGACAAAGGGGCCAAAAATATGCATGGAGAAAAGATAGCCTCTTCAACAAATGGTGCTGGGAGAATTGGAAATCCATATGCAACAGAATGAAACTAAACCCATATCTCTCACCATGCATGAAACTAAACTCAAAATGGATTAAGGACCTCAGAATCAGACCAGAGACCGTGCATCTTATAGAAGAAAAAGTAGGTCCAGAGCTTCAACATGTCGGCTTAGGACCAGACTTCCTCAACAGGACTCCCATAACACAAGAAATAAAAGCAAGAATCAATAACTGGGATAGATTCAAACTAAAAAGCTTTCTCTCAGCAAAGGAAACTATCAGCAATGCGAAGAAAGAGCCTACAGAGTGGAGAAAATCTTTGCCAATCATACTTCAGATAGAGCACTAATCTCCAGAATCTATAAAGAACTGAAAAAACTCTACACCAAGAATGCAAATAATCCAATCGACAAATGGGCTAAGGAAATGAATAGACACTTCACAGAAGAAGATCTATAAGCAATCAACAAACATATGGAAAAATGTTCAACATCTCTAGTAATAAGAGAAATGCAAATCAAAACACCCTAATATTCCATCTCACCCCAATTAGAATGGTGATTATCAAGAATACAAGCAACAACAGGTGTTGGTGAGGATGTGGGGAGAAAGGTACACTCATACATTGCTGGTGGGGCTGCAAATTAGTGCAACCACTCTGGAAAGCAGTGTGGAGACTCCTTAGAAAACTTGGAATGGAACCACCATTTGACGCAGCTATTCCACTCCTTGGCCTATACCCAAAGTACTTAAAATCAGCATATTACAGAAATACAGCCACATCAATGTTCATAGCTGCTCAGTTCACAATAGCCAGATTGTGGAACCAACCTAGATGTCCTTCAATTGATGAATGGATAAAGAAACTGTGATATATATATATATATATATATATATATATATATATATACAATGGAATATTACTCAGCCATAAAAAATGATAAAATTATGGCATTTGCAAGCAAATGGATGAAATTGGAGAATATCATGCTAAGTGAGATAAGACAATCTCAAAAACACAAAGAACTAATGATATTGCTAATAAATGGATGATGACACATAATGGGGGGTGGGAGGGGTTAGTGTTAGGGTTAGAGTTAGGGTTAGGGAGGGGGGCAAGAATGGAGGAAGGAAGGACTGTATAGAGGGAAAAGAGGGGTGGGAGGGATGGGGGGAAGGGAAAAAATAACAAAATGAATCAAACAGCATTACTCTAATGTAAATTTATGATTACACAAATGGTATACCTTTACGCCATGTACAAACAGAGAAACAACATGTATCCCATTTGTTTACAATAAAATAATAAAAAAAACTAATGAGACCAATTTAAAGGGACTTCCTCATTTTTTCACTTCTTTCAGAGTAAAAAGAGTTGAATGTATTGGAGAACTGCAAACAGTAAAATGTATGTGGTAATTAAAATTATTGTCATTTAATCAATTTGGTGTTACTTAAGAACTATTGTTTTTAATTGAACTTGTAATCCTGTGGTGAATTTTTTAGACATTCATTAGAAATTATGAATATGTACAGTAACCATGTACCCTAATTCCAATTTCTATAATATTAGCATCTTGTGTTAGCAGTGATAAATTTATAATTGTGAAACATCTAATAATTTTATATAATTATTTACTATGTCCATATTGTATTCAGATTTCTTTAGTTTTTCCAAATTTCCTTTTCTGTTCCAGGATTCCATTAAAAATATGTAGTAAGAATAAATTTTTTAAAAATTGTCACTATAATGAGTAAATTAGATGACAGTATAAACTCTTTTTAAAAATACAATTTTTCTTTATTATTTGCATAATAGTGAACTGCCCACTAAAAAATTAAATAAACTAAAATATCCAATACTGATTGACTAAATAACATGCTTCTAGATTATCCTAACAAAATTTTATAATATTTTGAATTGAATAAGAGATAATACAAACAACTTATCAAACTTTTTTCAAGCCCTCTGAAGCAATGCTTCATTGCTTTGCTTATATATTAATAAAATAATAATTAACTAAATAATTCTAAAATTAATGACCTAAACTTCTCACCTTTCAAGGCAGAATATGGAAATACATTCAAATGCAAATTACATAAGATACATAAGAGAATAAAATAAATAACACTGTAGAAAATTAATTTTAAAATATTAGAAATAAAAAATTTAGAATTATTTTGTTTGGGAGAAACAAGTTATTTTTGTAGGCTTTACCTCTTGCAAATCATTTTTTAGGAAGTCTGATGTAAGTGAATGGATAAAAAGAGTAAGAAGTTACAAGGGAAAATATCAGGAAAGAATTATGTCAGTCCTACAGGTATCTTGCTTAAATTGTCAAATAGCCTATGGAAATTTTTTACAATATATGTGACTATAGACTCACTAGACTGACAAAATCAGAAAGAGTGATGTTAACTAAATGTAAAAGGGAAAGGAGGAACTGTAATTCTCACACTGTGGTAATGAGTGTCTAAAATATTTCAAGCACTGTTTTGGAAAATTGCTCAGCAGGCTTTCATTTACTTAAACAACTAGACAATTTCACATTTAGGTATTTATCCAAAGCAAGTGAAAAATTATGCAAATGTAAATAGTTTAATGGCAATGCCAAGAGACACTTACTAACATTAGCTCTAATTGGGAACACAAAGAGTCCTCAACAGATATCTGGTAATAATAATAAATACACACACATACACAATTGAAAATAATTCTGCATTAAAATGTATTCAGATCTAAATTTAATAACTGAATCTCATAAAACTATTACCTTGAGTAAAAAAAGCCAGATATGAAAAGTACATATCACATGATTCTATTTATGTGAAATTTTAGAAAAGAATACATTGATGTAATCTAACAGAATCATACATAGTTGACTAAGACCAGCTGGGCAGAAATTGTCTCCAAGGAAATGATGAATGTCTTATACCATAATAATGTTTGTGGTCACAGGGTTTGTAAATTTGTCAAAACATATTTAATTTTAAATTAAATGTTAGTATTCTACTGTAGTTAATTATACCCAAATAAAATTGATATAAAATATATTAATGATGTCCCAGATTTATAAGTGCCACCTTTAAGACTTTGATTAATTATAGAAAATCCAATCATAAGCAATGTTATAGTAGTATTACCTAACTCAGCTGTGATGTGAATTGCAATTTTATAATTTTCAAAATATGTAAACTCAATTGTTGATTTGTATAATAACAGATATTTTTTGGTTGTGGTGGAATATAGGAAACATAAAAGATTATTTCAGGAGCTTCTTAAGAAGGATTCCTATAATAAAATAGGGTTTATTTCCATTTTAGTCAGAAAAGCAGTTCTAAGCAGTTCTACAAAAGTGTTCTTGTAATCCAGAAATTTTGCCATTTCTTCAAAGTTGCTGTTCGTTACTTGGTAATTCTGGAATTTCATTTTATTTCTTAGTAAAATTGCCTCTGAATCTATTTTTTGTCTTTGCTTCTTCCACTATGTCTATCTTCTAGCACTGAAGTTATCTTCTGTATTTGATTATATACTTTACCTCTCATTTCTAAAATGTTCAACTACTTGGTTTTTTAATTGTTATTTAATACATATTTATTCTCATTTGCTCTTTATTTACATTGCTTTATTCCACAGATTAGAATGTGCACATGGAGAATTCTGGCAATTTATTATTTATATTAACATGATCATTCATTTTAAGTATATTTTACATATAATAGATATAAAGAAATGCCCTTTATTGGTAAATCAGATGAAACCTAACCTATTTTTGAAAATTCTCAATTGTCATTTGGCTGCTAACATAATGTTGAACTTATTTCACTTTAGAATACTCAGAAGGTTTGGTTTACATTTCTTGAGCTACTAATTGAGGTATAGTGACACAAACACAGAGTTAGAAGCACAGAGATAAAACATGAATGCTCCTTTTAAAATGTTGTATACACAAAGTAATTGAAAAGAAATTGTATTTAGTCAAGCTAGTGTGACATTGAATGTCTTGTGGAGAAATTTTTCAGTTAGAAAATTTCACATTTTCAACTGATATGGAACATATGACTAGGAAGCACCCTAAATATTTTGTAAAGGTTTTAAAAGGATTTCTATTTATATTACATATACAACATCACAGAAGCAAATTGCTCTTTTCCTCTTACCTTGTACAATTTTATTTGATGCGAATCCTATTTCTTTAGTGTCTCATCTCTCTGGCCACTCTCTAACAGTTCCTGTAAGTCTTGAGGATTTACAATTTCTCACATCCATGGAGGGAGGATAAACTGAAATGAAACATTGGAAGTAGGCTGGTCCCACAAAAAGGCAAGCATCACTTTTGATCAAGTAACAATTTATTAGCATTTTTCCTTGAAAGTACTTTTCAAAACTGATGCAATGAACAAGCAAAGATTCTCAGGACGGTTAATGTTATTCTACCTTTAAAAAAAGTAGAAAAGAAGATTGATAGTTTGAGTCTTCAAAAGAACCAATGAAAAATGAAATAAAAACTGATTCTCATTATTCTGTCTCATTTATAAGACTTCAACTCCTTTTTTAATAATCTATTTGTAATCAATATGAGCTCTTCTCAGTAAAGGGCAACTGTCTTTGCTGGACCACAGATATCTCAAAGCACTGTACTCTAAAGATCTGAGTCTTTAGAGTACAGTGATACTTTAAGTGGTAGAACCTTAGATAAGTACATGTTTTTGGTTCATTTTAAGTCAATTAAATTCAACAAATGTCTCTCTCATCACAATATATTCAGACAATGTCAGAAGTGCTAGGGATAACCAGATAAATATGTAACATTATTGACTTTCATGGTGATAGAATGAAGATAGTGATATGAGTAAATAATTTTGATATGAAGTAGTAAGTGCAGTTTTGCAAATATTTCCAAAATAGAACTGACTTAAATCAGCAAGTCAACAAGTTGATTGTAGGTATGTATACATTCAAAAAAGGGAGATTTTTAAGGATCACAAAAGAGGAGTTGAATATTTCCAGATGGGAGCAGAATGATATTGAGAGGTTGGTGATGAGAAAAGAGGTTGATCAGGTGGCAGAGTAGCATCTGCCAAAGTAGAAATACACCAGACAGTTAAGGGAACTGAAGAGTTTTAGTTTGATTGAAATGCACAGTAAATTTCTATAACAAAAGCAAAATAGGCAAAAGAGAAATTAGGGAGTATATTGCATGGTCCTTTAATAAACTCAGAATTTATTATTAAGCAGTAGGAACCACAGAGAAGATTGAACAAATAATGTCAACTAAGGTGGGAGTAACACGATGATGATTACATTTTAGAATAATCTCAGTGGCTATAATGCTGAAGATGGGTTACAGAATATAAGAAACATGGATGAGGGACTCAGAGTAGAGTTCACTATATTTTAGCAGAAAGATGATACAAATTTGTATTTTCATTTCCAGTTAGCAGGTGCTGTTATTTAGAGTCACCAAAGTTGAAAAACCAATAGAACTTAATGACCCATGATATGTGGTAGGAGGAGGAAGGGAGAACTAGGTGTGTGGAATTTGTGGTTTGAGACACTATGCTATGCTAAATTCTAGAATAGTTAATTCAAAATATGGTTCTATAAAGATAAGCAAATTGAGAAGTAAGATTTGATGTATGTTTGATTTGGGACCTGGAATCTATATATTAAAAAACATTTGATAATCAACACTTAGGATTCGCTGTGCCTCTATAAATAAAATGTTTTAAGGATTTACTCAATCTGACATTATTAGTGTATTAGCCTCCAGATTCCTTAATATAAAATGTTACATTTTAAGTAAGCAAATTACTTTTTGGTGAATTATTAGTGTTGTCTAAAGAGGATATTTAAATGATTATATCAAGCAAGATTTTTTGTCTATTTTCAATATTTAAATTTCCTTTAAATATTTATGGAAAACAATTTAATAATGAAAAATCACATTCATTCTCCGTAAATTGTGAGTCATTTTTAGCTAAATTATCTAAGGTTGGGAATAAAATTAAAAGTTAACTTTTAGTAAGCCTGATTTAAGGGTAAAAAGGTAGCAATTTGTTTCCATTAAAGACATAAATATTAGTATCTGAAGTTTGATATTGGTATGGTTTTCTCACCTTCTTCCCAAGAAGAAAATATGATAATGGCTATGAATGCAGAAAGTGTTGATTGCACTAGACTAAATTTGACGTTGAAAGGCTTATATGTAAATGCATTGCTGAATGCTGCTATTTTTAAAAGCAGAACTACAGGAAGCAGCTGCTTATATTTGACATGGCCATGTTCCCATTGACCATTATATTAACACCTTATTGATTTGACAAATTTAAGGACAGGCTGAATTCCCGTCACTGTCATTTTATTCAGCTGGAGGTATCTCTTTTGTTAAAATTATTATTGATGAGTTTTCTTTATGTGAATCCTTGAATTGTATTCTCATCTGAAATAGTGTAACCTTCTGCTCCCTGACCCACTTAAAGAAATAACCCAATTCAAGAAAAATAACCTTCCTGTTACTATGTGAGGAGAAATAAAAACCTCTTTTCTTAATAACTTCTTTAAAGAAACAGACTACATCATTAGTTTGTCAAAAAACTGAAAAATGTTTTATTCTCTGTATGACACATTGTTTTAAGTAACAAATCCTATCACAATAAACAAGTAGAAAAACAATCATTTAACTTGATAAAAACATTTAATATCTATGAATCATATTATATATTTTATAAACATTAAGCTTCAGCAAGTGAAAATAGGACTATGAAAAGCAACAGTGATATGAGCTGATACTATTATGGTTGTGACAACCTAGTTCTTTTAAGATTGAGAGCTGGTCAATGTCCCCTTTTTATATAGAACCGAGGCATGTGAGGCACTGCAGCCACTCACAGTCAAGATCTTCCTGAAGTAAAGCTTAATTCTACAGGCATCAGGAGGTGACTTTATTATCCCAATTACAATCAATAGATAATGAGCTTCATTGGTTTCCTTTAATACTTTACCTAGCATCAAAACATTGCAACTCAAACAGGGGTGGCTTTTATTTCTCAAAAATCTATTATTGCTTCTTAATAAGTAAATATATATATATTTGAAAAATATCTGTATTCCTGGGAGAAATTAAATAGCAAGTAGATTCTGTAGACAATATTCTCCATCTCTGGGAAAGGACACAAATTAGACTTTTTCCTTTGACCCAGAAATATATAAACATATATTTAAAATGTGTTCTTAGTTTTATAACTGAAGTAACTCAACTTACATTCGTATCCATATGTGCTGATTATTTTTTCCCTTTCTTCTCCATAACATCAGGCCTGAAGTTTTCCTAGATATCAGCAAGAAAGTTAGACTGGTATAGAATAAGTGAATTTCCTTAGATTTCTCTTCCCCATTATCACCCACACAATTTTCCAAGCCGCCCTGTCTTCTCTTTAACAAAAGCACATGTGATCAAGCAAAAAGGATACAGAAATCCTACATTGAGAAAATAAGTCCATTGGAGTTCCAAAGACAGCAGCATTAGTTTTCTAGCTTCTATGATAATTTTCAAATGGAAAAAAAGAAAAGACAAAAAACAAAACAAAGCAAAAAAGTCAAAATTGTAAGGTATTCCCTATTGTTGAGCAATGTCTCTATGCCTGTAAGGCTGTGTTTTCAAGAAAATGTAAATATGAGTAACCAGCAAATAAAATGAACAATGTTTCTTTATCATAGAAAAGGCATGGAAATATAGTCAATTTTAAATACCCCTAAAACTCTCCCATTTTCTTTCTACTCTATGCCTCTAGAGAAGTAAATACTTAAGTATTAATTTTTTCTTTTTACTTGAATAAAATTCCTTGTTTGTTTGTTTTTTTTTCCCGAACATCTTGGCAGAAGTGTGCACAGGAGGAAAACAGCTGGGAACATGGAACGAGGACACAGAGAGAACGAGAGACATTGCAGACAAGGGTCACAATAAATCCCAAAGGCACACCCCCAGAGACCCACCTCTTCTGGCCACACATTTTCTGCCTTGATTTACAACCGATTAATCCCTCTCAAGAGATTAATGCACTGATTAGGTCAGAGCATTTACAACCCAATCATTTAAATCCTAAACATTCTTGATTTTCTCACACATGAGTTTTTTTTTGGACATCTCAGGTCAGGAAGTGATGGAAGACATCACATTGTGTCAGCACTGGGTGGTTTGGCCATATGGTTCATCCACCAGATCAGGTCTTTTCTGCATTGGAGAGGAAGTCCTCTTCCAAGAAGTCAGTGCTCTGCTTCTCCAGAAGGTGTGGTACAGAGATGACAGGAAATTTCTCAGTCAGGCAAACATACAGCCAAATTGCTTGTATTGTTGGTGCACCAGCACCTGCATATGCATGGGCACCAGCTTGTAGGAGATGTAGCTCTTCCTACCCTTGAACTTGGTCTGCTTGGTGGGTTCCTCCATGGTGCACAGGAAGGGTTAGGGTTTTCCTGCCACTTAGGACTGTAGGGCCTTAGCACCATGTATAGCATATCCATATTCATGACGAAGGCCTCTCTACCTGACTTGAGAAGTAAAGAAGAGGTTGAAGTTGCCATTCACCATGGCCGAGCTGTTGGCTCCTGAATGGTAGTACCACGGAGATGCAGATCTACCTTCGGATCAGCAACAAGTCCCAGCACATGAAGAAGCAGTAGAGGTCAGCCACACTGCAGACCCCAGACGACAAGCCCTGGTCAGAATAGGCTTCAATGCTCAGCGCACCAGGCTCATAGGCCACCATGGAGCTGTCCTCCCACTCATCGTCCCAGTCATCTTAGCTGCGCTGGTTGGTGTTGGTAAGCACTGCAGAACTGCTGAGATGAAGGCTGCAGGACGCCCCTGCCTTACAGAAAACCCAGGCAGGGCAGCTGGAAGGTGCTTGGTGGCCGCGCCTGCTGCAGCTGCAACAGCCGCTGGAAGGCTTTGCTCAGCGACTTGAAGTAGGCGCGGGGCGCAGAGAGCAAGGACTGGGAGCCACCAGGCGCAGTTAGCATAGCAACTTGGGGCACCTGGGCAGCCACTTCCTGCTGGGCCGAGCTTGGGCGCTTGGATCACATACTCATAAGAGACCTGGAAGAGGCCATCGCAGCAGTTGTTGACACCCATGAGCCAGCCCATGATATCTTGCTTGCTGCACAGGCTCTGTACCTCCTGCTCCAGCAGCGAGATCTCCCAGAGTTCTCTGAACTCAAGTGATATAGCGCCAGGAAGCAGCGTGGCCCTGACGCCCCGGCAGGGGTCCCCATACAGGCGACTGGAGCTTGGCCTTCCCAAGGGATTCTCCTTGTTACCTTCGCCCTGGCACAGGGACTAGAGCCCTGAAGGTCGCACGCAGTTCCCCTCCCCCGCCCGCAGGTCCCGCCCTCCGCGCCGCTCTGCTGACAGACCTGACTGTTGCGCAGGGCCGCCACCAGCATGGGACCATTATTTATCATTCTTAAAGTACATTTTTTGTTGACGAAAACTTTCAGAAGAATTTTAAAAGTAGACAATTTTTTAAAAAATTTATTTGAAATATCTCAGGTTTTTCTTAATCACGAAAAATGTAGATTAACATGTATTTATATAAATAATATAAAGAAATCTCAGGTGTACTTTATAAGTCTTCCCATAATAAGAGCATACACAGGTGCTGGGGGTGTAACTCAGTGGTAGAGTGCTTACCTAGCACGGGTGAAACACTGGGTTTGATCCATTTTAGGTGAGTTTCTTATATACAGCATATTGTTGAATCTTGTTTTGTTTTTAATGTATTCAGTCAGTCTGCTCTTTATTCAGAGAATTGAGTTTTATTTCAGAATTATTATTAAAAGATATGTGTTTCAGAATTATTATTATTATATTATTATTTTAGAATTATTATTAAAAGATATGTGTTTATTTCTGCCATTTCAGTAATTTTCTTCTGGTTGTTTTGAATATTCTATGTTCATTTCTTCATCTTTTACTCTTTTTAGAATTTTGATGGTCTACAACATTAATAATGTTTGATTCTTTCCTATATCTATTTACTTGTCTACCCCTTCATTGTGATTTATTATTTCACATGTTCTCATGATTGCAATTGTCTTTATTTTTCTTCTGGGTGTAGATAGAGTTCTCTTAAATATAATCTATAATGCTGGACTACTGGTTATGAATTACCTCTGTTTATGCTTAACAGGTATTTATTTATTCTTAAATTCTGAATGATAACCTTGCTCTTACATTAATCTAGGTTGACAGTTATTTTCTTTCAGGACTTGAATTATATTATTTCATGCCCTTCTGGCCTTTAGAGATTCAACTGTAAAATGTTTGTCAAATGGGTTTTCATTTATTGTGACATGACACATCTTTTGCAAATTTAATATTCTTTCTTCTTCTGCACTTTTGGAAACTTATTTATGACATTTCATAAAGATGTTCATCTCTGACTATGTCTCTGTGTGGGGTTCTAAGTGACCTGAAATATGAATGTCCATTTTTTTCCTAATATTTGAGAAATTTTTTATTCTTCTTTTAATTTATTTGTTTCCTATGTATTATGAATGTAACTTTTCTTCTGGTGTGCAAATTATATGAATGTTTGATATTTTAATGGTTTATGGAGGCTTCTTTTTTTTCTCTATTTCATTCTGAATATAATATTTTGCCAAAATCATCTTTTGAGTTCAGATAGGCTCTTTTCCTTTTGATCCATTCTGTTGTTTCTGTATTCAACTGAATTTTTAATCTGACTTATTGAGATTTTTAATTTCCAAAATTTGTGTTTGTTTCTTTTCCCCAATTTCTACATGTTTATTTTATTGCTCATTTATTCTGTATTATTTTTCTTAATTCACTAAACTGCTTATTTGTATTATCTCAGATTTCATTGAGTATTTTTTTATTCGTCCTTTGAATTTTTTGTCTTGAAATTCATCCTCCTCAGTATTTTTGGAATGTTAGTATTGAGTTACAAAGTTTTTAAAGAAAAATATAAACATGGGAACTTGTCAGAATAACGGGGAGAAGCAGCGGAGCCTTGGTCACCACCCTTGGAGGCACAGGACAAGGCCATGGATGAGGCTTCATTGAGGAGGCTATAGGTCACTTGTGTCCTCTAGAACCCTCCTTTTCTCCCATTCTTCCACAGTTCTCCAACCCAAGAAAACTCTTGTGAGAAGTTGGTCATGGTGAGAAGGACTGTTCCCTTGGGGTCATTGAGGTTGAGAGCTTGAGCTGCTCCTCCAAAAGTCGAAGAAGACAAACAACCTGCTTTTCAAGCTACTCCTGACTGAGGTCTCTGGATTGGGAATACCTGCATCCTTTTTTGGATGACACATGCAATACTACCTTTATTTCCACCATAGGAATAGAATTTAAGATGAAAACAGTTGAGTTACAAGGAAATAATATCAAGTTACAGATATGGAATATAGCAGGCCAGGAGCGATTTTACACCATCAAAATATCCTACTACAGAGGAGCAATGGGTATCAAGCTAGGACGTGACACCATCAATAGTAAACATTTTGAAAAATATCACCAAATGGCTTAGAAACATAGACGAGCATACCAATGAAGATATGGAAAGAATGTTACTAGGAAACAAGTGTGATATGGACAGTGAAAGAGTTGTACCTAAAGGCAAAGGAGAATAGATCATAAGGGAGCATGGCATTAGGGTTTTTAGAGACTAGTGCAAAAGTTAAAATAAACATGGAAAGGCATTCCTCTATTAGTTGAAGGTGTCCTTCAAACGATCCTGGTAAAGTAGCCCAGCAGTGAAAATGTAGATATCAGCAGTGGAGGAGGTGGGACAGGCTGGAAGAGCAAAGGTTGCTGAACATTCTCCTGTTCTGCCCTTGGTATCCACCACCTGTCTCTCTTCTTGCTGCAAAATAAACTACTATGTCCATTTAAACAGATTTTTATTCTCATCATAACTCTACAATTCACCTATTTTATTTGTTCTTTCATCTGTGACTTCTTGCTGACTTCTTTATAATTTTATTCAAACAAAAAACATGTAGAAAAGTCAAGTATGTTACCTCATTTTTTATTATACTTGCTCAGCTCACCACCATGTTTCAGTTGTATTATAGTCCAGTTCTTAACTACATTAAAACTAACAGCAATCATGTCAACTATTCTACAAATTGTGTAAAAGTTAGACTTAACACTTTTATTTTCTACAAGAGAGGAATTTTCTGTCATGCTTAACGTGCTTGAGTCCCTGTAATCTATAGGCATTTGATAGCAAAAGAAAAATGAAAGCTGGAAAATCACTCACTTTCACCTTAAATATGAAAATGGGGTTAATTTAATCCTGTACCTTATATGAAAAGGAACTTCTTTGGTTTTTCCTTTTTTGTTTTGGTGGAAGAATGTGCAGTAGATATAATGTAAACCATTACAATGTTTGTAGTTTACTTAGGTGTAAATTGAAGTGTAGTTAATTGAGGACAAAGGGTATTGCAGAAATGACAACTTTGGTTTGCTGAATCTCATTTTGAGTGGTCTTGTTATTTCAAATTGCTCCCACCTCCAGTTCTCCTTGGCCTCTTATTTCACTGGGTCTCATCTTCCTGTATGATGCTTTATTGGCTTTTCCTCCCCCACCACCTCATGGTATGAGTTATTTTAAAATGAAAGAGGGAAATTAGTAAGTTTGTCAAGTTTAACATAAAGCACTGATGTAACTTGCTAACTAAACTGAAAGATAAATTCTTACTGCCTAATATCAAATATCACTTAACTGCTTTCTTCCTTTCATGTATACTGTTCCCTAAAACCTCTGTCCCAGATTATTTCATTGACTGTTTTACTTCTATGTACCTCTGATTCCCTTTGTTCTTTTCCTGTCTGTCCATTGAGTTTATGAAATGGAAGAGTTGAATGCATGCTCTGGTGTTTGGATGGTGTGGTTTGTCTTAATTGTGTGTATATCCTATTCACTTTCTTAGAATAACTCTGGATCTAAATTTTAGCAGTCTTCATTTTGGCAACTACTCTGGCAGTTTCGCACCCCAGTAAATATTCTTTTAAAAAAGTGGGAAACAAAGTGTATTTTCTTAACATGCTTGCCAGATGTGTTGGCCTCTGAGGAACACTTTTTCTGTCTTAAGTTGTTCTTACCCTAAGTTGTAGTAATACTTTAGAATATTATTAATTTTAAATCCTATGGTCATACCCTCTTAGAAATCTTGAACAAACATGGATTTTGAAAAAGGACAACAAAAGTCTTCCCATGTAAATATAAGACCTCTAGCTATTTCTAACCCTGTACATTCTTCAATGCATCTTTCTTGTTACTTCATTGATTATCATTATGATAGGGTAGGTTGAGTTTGCTATGTTGCTAGCATCCTAAGGTGATACCTTTGTTGGAGTAATTGTGATTAGGATAATTCAATTCAAGCATGTCTGAGTTTAGGAAAGAAGCTTCCTTTGAAAATTCTTTTTGTGTTGTGACACACATTTTAATGAGTTTTTGGCTTACATGAACAAAAACATAGGGATTTATCTACATTGAAGATTCATGAATTTTCAGATAGTGCCAACAATTTCATATGTCATGCTGGTTTTTGTTCTTAGGTTTTCCCCTCATTTGACTTTATAATTGGTTAGTAGTAAAAAGCTGCATTGCCAAATAATCCATAATATTCTAGTACAAAATAATGAAATGTTGTCAAGCTTTTTTGGAAAAGTTTTATGTTAAACCTATTGTTGTTAGGTTAATGTATTGGTTGCTTCCCTTTATCTGGAATGTGTCATAGTTTTTTCACATTTAACCCTCTTTAATCTTTATTCAATTCATTGACTTAAAGTTTGAGAGCTAAACACTGGGATTTTGGGGTTACAGACTGACTATTGTTTGCATAATTATATTTGGCATTGTACAGAGAAAGGATACGACTACATTTAGTTAAATCTGCACTTTATAAATATCAAAAAAGAGAAATAAAGTACAAATTAATTTTTATATAATCTGTTTGAAACAAGAGTTTTATTTGCTTACTATTAGGACTTTACCCCTTTTCTGTAAATCTCTTGGGATCCTATGGAGAAGCTGTTTTTATTAAACACCAAACATTTAAGTCCACTCTGTGGTACTAGCTATTAATTTGGTTTCATATTCTACCTAAAAATTTAAATACACTAAAATATTTTTAAGAAAAAGAAAAATGCAAACACAAATTAATCATGCTTTATTTGACTGCATCTTATTTATAAAGCTTGCACATTTCAAATCCCATTAAAACTCTCTCTCCAAAAGAATATAAAGAATAAGAAAAAAATCATGTAGCAATATCCAGTCATCAAACAGCAGTCCAGTATTTTGAGATGCACATTATATTTTTTAGATACTCAACTCATATCTGATATCAATGTAATTTATGGTTTTGTTTTTACAAACCTGAGAAGCTGTTAACATTATACCACTTATTTTAATGATGTCATGGTGCATAGAAAAATAACTCTGACATGCTATCAATTTAATTTTATCTATGCTCCTCCAAAGTGATGAACTTCATGATATTTAGAAGCATAATAAACAAACACATTCAGTCATATACATGTCAACTAACATCAGAACACAGGGAAAGTTAAAGTTGAAATGTGACAAACTCCTTTATGCGTATTTGTTGAGCAAAGGGGGAAGGTAATTCAAAAAAGAGAGACAGAAATTAATAAAACCAATTTTTTTTAGTAATATTTTTACTTTTTCTTATTGTCCTGGCTATAATTTCAAAAACTACTGCCTGATGTCTAATCTGTGAACTTCTGTAGAGTAAGTATTCTGTAGAGTAAGTATCCAAATGTAAAGGAAATCACAGCCAGTCGACACACCAAAATTCATAGGATACCCTTTAGCCTCTTCAACACTAATGTACATAGCTTCACAGTAGCATGTATAAAAATGTTCAACAGTACCAACTGCCAAATCAGTATCAGTGGATAAAGTACAGTCATCCTTAAAGACACAGCTCCCCATTAATAGAAAGTTGCACCAATTTTCCTCAGGTTTAGCCAAGTGAACCCACTCTATCAATTATAAATGTAACTATTTCAACCTAATGAAAGTATGATCATAAACAGACTCAAAAGAGTCAGCTGAAAAACTGAGTGCTGTGGTCATGATACTTTTTAATATAACCAGCATTTGCCCATTAAACGTTTAAAGATAATGTAAAATGGAAATGTTTTCTTAAAAATAAGGAATTGTAAATGATCACAGCAGCAGGAAGTTTTACTTGTCATCAAATATAAATTGGGTATATTTATTTTGAAAGTCCTTGTTATCATGTTCATTTTCAAAACACTATTGTGAACAGAGTATTTTTCCTTTAAAAATAAAACATCAACGAACTTCCCTGAAAAGGGTCTTATCAACTGTTAATGAAGGTAGAGTTTTAAAAATGTAGTGATTATATTCACAAAATATTCAAAACAAATCCTAGAGCAGAAATAAATCCAAATGAAAATGAAAACGGATTCCTACAAAAGAGTTTTCATAGAGAATGAATCTTCTTTTTTTAATTATGGGTACCTAGGTTTTCCAGTTAAGCAAATTATCGATCAAAGATTTACATGTATGTACATTTATGATTACACGAATGGTATGAATCTACATCATGCACAACCATAGAAATGAAATGATGTACCCCATTTGTGTACAATGAATCAAAATGTGGTCTGTAAGAATTTTTTTAGATTTTTTTTAAATGTTGGTTTACAACAAATAAAAGTAATGAGAACAGAAGTGACACTCAGTGGAGGTTGTGTTCAGCATGTGCCAGGCCCTGGGTTGATTACCCAGTACCACTTAATAAATTAACAATAGTAGAAAAAAAATTACTGACCTAGGGGGCAGGGAGGGGGTTGCAGGACCACAGGCGGGGGTCCCGGATCTGGAGGGTCAGTTCCCATCCCCCCAGCAGTATGGCATCCTGTGCTGAATCCTCGGAGTCCACTGTCCCACCGCATTCTTGTGTCCCACCGCCTTCTTGTGTCCCACCGCCTTCTGGTGTCTCACCTCTTGGAGACTTCAAGGTGCTGGATGGGGTTGAGGATGCAGAGGGTGAGGAAGAAGAGGAGGAAGAGGAGGGTGATGACCTGAGTGAGCTGCCACCTCTCAAGGACATGGGACAGTCCCCTCTGGAGGAGGCTGAGCAGCCTGGGGCTCTGACCCAAGAGTTCCTGGCAGCCATGGAGCCGGAGCCTGCTCCAGTCCCAGCTCCAGAAGAGTGGCTGGACATCCTGGGGAATGGGCTATTGAGAAAGAAGACACTGGTCCCAGGCCTACCTGGTTCGAGGTGACCAGCCAAGGGGCAGGTGGTCACCATGCAGTTGCAGATGTTGCTGGAGAATGTCATGCAGGTACAGGAGGAGCCAGAGCTGGTGTTCACCTTGGGCAACTGCGACGTCATCCAGGCCCTGGACCTCAGTGTCCCGCTCATGGACATGGGTGAGACAGCTAGGGTCACTGCTGACTCCAAGTACTGCTATGGCTCCCAGGGCAGCAGGAGCCCCTACATTCCCCAGCCCACGCAGCCCTGTGTCTGGAGGTCACCTTGAAGACGGCTGTGGATGGGCCTGACCTGGAGATTCTGACCGGGTAGGAGTGGGTGGCCCTGATCAACCGGAAGCCGGAGTATGGTAACGCCCACTACCAGCAAGCAGACTTCGTACTGGCAGCCAACTCCTTCGACCTTGCCATCAAGGCCATCACATTGAGTGCCAAAGTGGACATGACTTTCGAGGAGAAGCAGCTCCTGCAGCTGAAGGTGAAGTGTCGAACAACCTGGCGGCCTCGCAGCTGAAGCCCTGCGCTCCTGCAGCCTGGTGTTGGAGCACCAGCCCGACAACATCAAGGCACTCTTCTGGAGGGGCAGGGTGCTGGCTCAGCAAGGCGAATACAGTGAGGCCATTCCCATCCTGAGGGCAGCCCTGAAGCTGGAACCTTCCAACAAGATGATCCACGCGCAGCTGCCAAAAGTAGTGAAGAAGCACATGGCTCAGCGCAGCACAGAGACGGTTCCCTATCGGAAAATGCTGGGCAACCCCAGCCTGCTGCCAGCCAAGTATCCCGGCAAGGGCACCTGGTCCATCCCTTGGAAGTGGCTGTTCAGGGGGGACGGCTGTTGCTCTGGTGGACGTGGCACTCTCTGTGGTCATTACTGTGAGGAACTGAGGGACCCGGTGGCCGCCACCCCTCTGCACACCGTGAACCCCACCCTGCACTCCTGACTCCCCAGCTTCCTGTCCACTGTCCTCTGTGGCCTGGCTCCCTCTGGACTGGGGGCAGCCAGGATTGGGGGTCATGAAGCCCAGGAAGCAGGAGGGACTGAGGCCCCGTAGGAGGAAAGTGGGGTGCAGCCCAGAGGAGGAGCCCTTGTTCCTCCACCCAGCTCTCACCCTTCCCCAACCCGCCCCCACCCGGGTCCGGCTCAGGCCAGGCCTCAGTCTCTCCTCCTCAGTAGGCCTGGGGCAGCCCGCCCCCACCCAGGCCCACTGACCACCAGCCCTTCCAACCCCACCTGCCGCCCTCTGTCCAGGCTCCCCACAGTGAAATAAAGCCTCCCACACTGAAAAAAAAAGAAGAGAAAGAAAGAAAAAGATTTATTGACTCAATTGATCGCAATTAACTTTAAGATTCATTACATTGCACTGATTAGTCAAAATATATTGTAGTAGTAAACATGGTAGCTGTTCAGAAACAAAAAGAACACATTAATATTTTTTTCATTTTCTGCCTTTAGTGCTTTTTCTGAAAGAACAAAGCAAAACCCCCAAAGAATCTGCTGAGTCAAGTGAAAAGCAAATAAAAGCAGCTTAAAATGGATAGAATGCACCTTTAAATTTATTTCTAAGATGAAAAACCAAAAGTGAATCATTCTAAAAAGCAAAAGGAATGTGAATCCAAATCAAGTGGGAAAGACATTCCAGCTACTTTATAAAAGCTGATCTTCACAGCTTAGCAAAATTTTTCATTAAAAATATCACACCAATTTGCATTAATTTTGTACTGTTTTCCAAAAATGCCCTCTTAAAAATAGTGCATCTAAAACTCAGCAATTCCATGCTCCCTCAACTTTTCTGATACCTTTCATGCCACTCATCTACAGTTTTCCAAATAGATTCAACTTCCTACTGTAAAGAATGTGAAGAGAGAGCCCACAGAATGGGAGAGTATCCGTACCACGTGCACCTCAAATAGAGCACTTATCTCCACATTTTTTAATCCAATCTCTTGTTTGCAACTTATGGATTTGGGGACAGAGTGCACTGCATTATGGTCAGAGAGACCACTGGTTCTTTAAGACATGTCAGAATCAGTAAATCTAGTACTTCAGGCAGATGTAGCAGAGGCAGCAGAGAATGCAATGGAACACAGAAAGAAAAAAAGACATCGAAAAGAAGGTCAAGAATTCCTCCTAGCCAAGGTGCTCAGAATATTTCTCAGTAGGATTTCTAAGACTTGTGTTTATTTTGGGGGTTTTATGGAGTCTAAGTTATCTTCGAATTATAAACATTTCTTTGTATATGTTTAAAATATTGTTAAATGATTTATAATTATCTTTCAAATAATTATTTGAATAAAGTGGAATGGTATTTTGGTTATGGGCTGTTCTTTTAAACTTTCTATGCATTTTCTCATTATACTGAATGATAATATTTCCAAATGTTTTGTCATCAACTCTCAGAATTTTCAGCTTTTCTAGAAAATTATTTGTTACAAATAACTAATTTTATTTTCATATGGTTCAGTAGGAACTTATGTATAATTTTTAGCAGTATAAAATATACAATGTAATATGTTGAATATATTTTTTATAAATTTAAATATCTTATATTAATATTTATTATTTTCACTTATACATTTGTAATATAACATTCACTTTACACTTTACATGTGGTATAATCATACATGCATCTTATATTTATGTATTTTTTTATTTCAAAATTTACATAATATGATTTAATATTCATATACATGCATTACCTATTCCACCATACTGCTTTATTCAAATGTGTTAATTTTGGCTCTGATTCTTATTAATTCACTATTCTTTCTTCTTTTTCTTTTCTTAAATATTACCTCTCAGAAAGAACGCACAGAGAACTTAACAGACAGGTATTTTGAAATACAAGTGTAACCTCCTCAGCAAAATATTCTCTGATATTTTATCTACATTTAATTTAATATATGAAATATAGGTAACTACTTGCTACAGACAACTGTGTGAAACAATAAATTTGAGAAATAAATACTTACATGTTTTGTTTGGCTTCCATTGCATTGGTAACTTTATCTAAATAAATACACCTTTATTTAAGTTTTCCTTTTTTGGGTACTACGTTTTTTCTCTAAAATTACCATTACAAAGTATCACGTTTTTGTATGATTAAAACATGTCTTGGGATATTAATATGTTTTAATTTTTCTGTTCCTTTTTTGTTTTTTTGGTAGCATATAACTTGAAAGTATAGAAAAACTCAATGATGCTATAAAGAGTATATTTTTATTATGTAAAACAGTATTACACTTAGAGTTTAAGGTTTTTTAATTTCCCATAATTTTATATTTTGTTTCCTGAATTTTTTCAACTTATTTTAATTAGTTATACATGACAGTAGAATGTATTTTGACACATTGTACCCAAAGGGAGCACAACCACTCCAACCTGTAGCTATACATGGTGCAGATTCACATCCATAGTGTAATCATATGTGTGTAGAGGGTATTAATGGCTATCTCATTCCACTGTCCTGTTCCCCACATCCCTCCTCTTCCCCTCATTCCTCTCTGCACCATTCAAAGTTCCTCTGTTATTCCCTACCACCCCCATTATGAATCATTATCTGAATATCAGAGAAAATATTCAGTTTTTGTTTGTTTGGGATTGGCTTATTTAGCTTAGCATGATATTCTCCAGCTCCATCCACTCACTGCAACTGACATGATTTCATTCTTATTTAAGGCTGAATAATATTCCATTGTTTCTTTATCACATTTTCTTTATCCATTTATCTGTTGGAAGGCATCTAGTTTGGTTTCATAGTTTAGCTACTGTGAGTTGAGTTGCTATAAACATTAATGTGTCTGTTTTCCTGTAGTATATTGATTTTAAGTCCTTTGGGTATAAACTAAGGAGTGGAAAAACTGGGTCAAATGGTGGTTCCATTCCAAGTTTTCTGACGAATCTCCATACTGCTTTCCAGAGTGGTTGCACCAATTTGCTGCCCCAACAGAAATGTATGATTGTACCATTTTTCCCACATGCTCAACAACACCTATTATTGCTTACATTCTTCATAATTACCATTCTGACAGATGTGTGATGAAATCTCAGAATAGTTTTGATTTGAATTTCCCTAATTGCTAAAGATGATGAACACTTTTTTCATATGTTTGTTATTCAATTATATTTCTTCTTCTCTGAAGTGTCTTTTCCGTTCCTTAGCCCATTTAATTGATTGGGTTTTTTTTTTTGGGGGGTGTTAAGTTTTCTAAGTTCTTTATATATACTGCAGTTTCATGCTTTATCTGAGGTGCATGTTGTAATTATTTTCTCACATATATGATTATTTCTTACTAGACAAATGTGCAAAAAATATACATTGGAGAAAAGATAGCCTCTTCAACTATCTGGGGAAAACTGGAAATTCATATGTAGCAAAATGAAAATAAACCTCATTTCTCACCCAGCAGAAAAATCAACTCAAAGTTGATCAAAGACTTAGGCACTAGAACAGAGACCCTAAACCTAATAGAAGAAAGTAGACCCAAATCTTCACCATGTCAGCTTAGGACCTGACTTCCTTAACAAGATCCCTAAAATGCAAAAAGTAAAATCAAGAGTCAATAAATTGGATGGATTCAAAATCTTCTTTTTCTGTTTCCTATTGCATGTTTTTAGTATCCTTGAAATTGAATTTATTACATATCTGGTTTTGTTTTGTTTTCATGCAAGTTGTTTCCTGCAAATATGTGATTATTCATGAAGTTGCCTTAAAAGTAGTAAAACAAATCTTATTGAAATGCATATGTATTTTAATTAGTGGACAGAACTAAGGTGATAATTTCCCTTCTCATGGAATAACATCACTCCTCAACATTTATAGCTAATTTTTCCTGAATTGATAATTTCCTATACAAAGAAAACTTCCAATATCTTAACTTTTGTATTGAAACCTAATAGCTCTCCTTTTTTGAACTGAGAATGACCTGTTTTCTTACTCTTTGGTTTATAGAATTTTATTGCACATGTCAATTAGAATGATCAATAATTCTTTGGCAGTTTCAGGCAGGGAGGGTGTGTGGTGGCCAAGAGGTGTCTGTGTTGAGGCAAGGGAAGTTTCAAGTAAAAGGTTTCTGCTGTCCTGCTCTCCTCTGGCAGCATCACACTGGAGCCCAGCAGCTTGCCTATGCATATCCAGCTTCCCTAGGAGGTGGCCCATGGGACAGCAAGCAAGAGGCTCCTCTGACTATGACAGCAGTGCCTGCCTCAGTCCCAGCTGATCCAGGCCCAGGCCCTGGCAGCACAGACAGTTGGCTGACCCATCTAGAGTGGTGCATATAAGCTGCAGAAATTTATGGACAGTAGACTTACTACAGTGATTCAGTCTACCCTGTGCAAGCCCAGGCAAGAATGTGTAGCAATAAAGTTATCAGAAAAGTTATGCAGAAAAATGACAGACAAGTATGAAGGAATCATTAACAGAAATTCAAGCCATGGGTCAGTGCAGCCATCCCAATGTAGTGACCTATTACACCTCTTTTGGAGTAAAAGATGAACTTTGACTGGTCATGAAATTGCTAAGTGAAGGCTCAATGTTAGATGTCATCAGATACATTGTCAACCAAAGACAGCTCAAGAACAGAGTTCTGGAAGATGCAGTAATTCTTAAAGAGGTTTTAGAAGGTTTAGACTATCTACACAGAAATGGTCACATTCACAGGGATTTGAAATTGGTAATATTCCTCTGGGTGAGGATGGTTTGGCACAAATAGCAGATTTGGAGGTAGGTGCATTCTCAGCAACAGGGGGTGATATTACAAGTAATAAAGTAAGAAAAATGTCTTGGCATGCCTTGTTGGATGGCACCTGAAGTCATGAAACTCGTAAGAGGCTATGACTTCAAGATTGACATGTGGAGTTTGGGAATTACACCATTGTAATAGTATCAAGAGCAGCACCTTATCACAAATACCCTTCCATGAAAGTGTTATTGCTGACTTTGCAAAATTATGCACCCACTTTAGAAACCCAAGTAGAAGATAAATGATGAAAAATTACAGCAAATCCTTAGAAAATTACTTTCACTGTGTCTTGCAAAAGGCTTACAGCAACAGAACTTTCAAAATACAAACACTTCCAGAAATCCAACAGCAGAGAGTACCTGATTGAGAGTCTGCTTACCTGCCAGACATAGCCCAAAGAGCCAAGAAGGTAAGAGTAGTTCCGTTGTCAAGTGGACACCTCCATAAAACTAAAGGTAGGAACTGGGAGTGGAGTGACAACAAGGTGGATAAGAAAAGTGAAGAGGGGAAAACAGCTACTTGTCAAGAAAAGTCATAAAAACTAAGAAAATCCAGAGGTATTGGTGAATATCAGCAGCATCCCCCAGCAAATAGAGTCATCCTCTGTTCACAAATCTTGGGGTCAACACAATGTGAGTGAAGACTACAGAGATGCTTCTTGTGCTGTGAACCATGTTTTAAGATTGAGACACTCCAGGAAGGGACTTAATAATATTTATTTGAGTTTCCTCAAAGAAGAGATATGGTCGATGGTATATCACAGGAGCTCTTTTCTGCTGGCCTGGTTGATAGTCCTGATGTAGTTATAGGGGCTCCGAACTTAGAGCAGATTGTTGATGATGCCAAAGCTTTAAAAACATTGACATTTAAGTTGGCTTCTGGCTGTGAAGGGTCAGAGATTCCTTATGAAGTGAGGCTGAATGGGTTTGCTGAACTCAGTGTGAGCTGATGTATATCCCTGGCTGTCACCATGATCTGTCATGCCCTCCTCCATACCCACTCCCTGTCCACTTCCTCCCATCCTCTCACTTCCAAGTCCCATAAAAATCAGAAGTTGTGAAGAGGCTAGCTTCAATAAAATGGGATAAAAATTTATTCTTAAAACTTGCAATACTCTGAGTTCTGCTTTATTCTCTAGCAAATTACTCTATGAGACCAAGTAAATGCTACAGCTGCCTGAGTGTTGCTGATTTTTCCAGAAGCTATTTAATATTCTTAGCAGTGAATTCTGATAGCCTTTGAATGAAAATAATCTGAAATACACTCAGGTGTTTCTATATACTGATAACAAAAGGAATTTTCTATCAGAAACCTCTTTCTCTGTTCATTGTTGTTATTTCTGTTATAATAATTCAATTGTACATCCGACAATACTGACTCTTTCATGTTGTATTTCAAAATCAATACACTTATAAAATTAAGATTTATTAGCCAAATTCGAATTCTAGTTATAAAACTGACTATAAATAATATTTTTTCATATATTTATGCAATACACACTTTACCTATGAGAAAAAGTATTTGATTATATG
This sequence comes from Sciurus carolinensis, assembly GCF_902686445.1. Lineage (NCBI taxonomy): Eukaryota > Metazoa > Chordata > Mammalia > Rodentia > Sciuridae > Sciurus > Sciurus carolinensis. The sequence continues at coordinate 1,056,746 of NW_025920147.1, forward strand.
CTTCTTTCAGTTAATCTCTTGTTATATAAACAAAATATTCAGGTCTATCTATGTTGTATTTGTAAATTCTATTTTTTAAATAACTGAAGTAGGAACTTAGATGCTTATTCTTTTTATTTGTTGCCTAAAAACCAATCCACGATCTGATGGTTTCTTGGGAGAGGGGAGTGCCTTGTAAACTTTCACATGAAGAATGTGTCTGAGGCTGATTTCCTCTGGAATATTCTCAGATCTAAAATTTTCTCTACATAAGGTTGCATATGTAGGATAACGCTTCATTGCAACGTTTAGGATGTTATAAAAAATTTCGCCATTCTGTTAGGTTGCTAACTATATCCGTGTCTGAATTGGCTCTCCTGAAGAGATAGTATTTATTATTATAAAGGTAATGAGCTTGAAAATACTAGAACCTGAATTTTACTTGAAAGTCTGCTGCATACCTAAGTGTAATGAAAATAATAGGGGTTGTGCAATGACTGAAAGGTAAGATCCTGCCAAGTTTCAAGAATAAATACTTTTAACCCACATAACCTTCTGCTTGACTATATATTCTGAAACTAGTATACTTTAGAATTTTCACAATTGAAGTGTGAACTTTTAGAGAGGTGGTCTCCCAGGATGGCACTATGGCTCTTTTCCAGTGAACCATAGATATGGCAACACTTTGTATTATTTTTATATGACTAAGAAAAAAATTATTTATAATTGCCTTGGCATACTTACTAAGGTGTTCAAGAGCCATTTGCATACAATTAAATGTAATTCATTCCATTATATTGTTTGCACATTGATTATTCAAAGATAACTACAAAGGTAAAAGGAAAATACAAGCTCCAGCATCTGCCTTCACATCCCGCACTGGCTCTGGAGGTTTCCAAAGGAGCCAGCCAACATCTATTAATGTTTTCCATGGGCCAGCCCATGTGCTGGGCACTTTACAAACATTTTTATGGGATTACGGAGGCGGGGGATAAAATGAAACACAGGGTTAATGCATTTCCTGAACTTAAAAATTCCATCCACAGGGGATTTTTCCCCTTGATTTGATAACAGCCACATGAAATGGGTTAAGTCAGCAGCTTTCCTGCTACTTCGAGGGTGGTCCTTGGACTAGTGCAGTCGCGTGGTCACCTGAGATCACGGTGGAAGTGCAGACATGCCAAACAGGGATCTGCATTTTAACTAGCTCCCCCTCCCCAGGGGGTCTGTTGTGCACCCTGTAGTGTGAGAAGAACTGATTATGAATCCTATGTCTGAATCATTAAAACACACAGGGACCAGGCGGGGGATAGAGGTATTTTAGAATCAAGGACACAGGGAAGTTTCCATTTCAAATGAGGAAATTGGGGCTCAGAGAGGCAACGTTACTTGCCCAAGGCCACACAGCTTATAGATGATGGAGCCAGAACTGTTGTCCAGAAATCCAAGCACCATGTGACTGGATGCTTGGAAGAAAGGATTAGAAGTGACAGCAGCAGAGGAAGGGCTAACAGAAGTGATCCCCTTGACCCTCCCTTGGCACCTCACTCCACCCCTCAAGTAAAGGTTGTTGTGGTCATCGAGAAGATGGACAAATGGCTTCTGATGTCAACTCAAGATAGTTACCAAAGGCCAGGTGCCTCCTGCCACCTTGAAAGACTAACCTTGCCAACTGACATCAGCCTGGCTGTGACTATCTCCAGGTTTAAAAAAAAAAAAAAAAAGCGACCGCAGGGCTTTAATGGTGATGACGCTGATGCACCACATTGTCATCCAAGCATGGCTGATTGTCTGCATGGAAGAGCGTCGCTTGTAATGTGGGTTGTGAGTCTGAGTCCTCCCTGGGAGAGGCCTCCCTGGTCCTGTGGGTGCCAAGAGTCAGGCGTCCCTCCCCAGCCCCACAAGGCAATGTGCTCTCAGCATGCTCTGGTTGCTGGCATGGATGATGTTGGCCTGTCAGTGGTCTGTCTGTCTGTGCTGGAATGCCAGCCCCTTATGGGCAGGGATCTGACCTGCATAGTGTAGACTGGATCCCTGGTGCCAAGAGGGGGCCTGGCACACAGTGGGGTGCTCAGTTGGTATTTGTGTTGAGTCAATGACTGAATGACTGCCTTTGTTGGATGGGTGTGTGGATGAATGGATGGATGGATAGATGGGTGGATGGATGGATGGAAGGATAGATGGGTGGATGGATAGGTGGATGGATGGATGGATGTGTGGATGAATGGATGGAAGGATTGATGGGTGGATGGATGGGTGGATGGATGGATGTGTGGATGAATGGATGGAAGGATTGATGGGTGGATGGATGGGTGGATGGATGGGTGTGTAGATGAATGGATGGATGGATAGATGGGTGGATGGATGGATGGAAGGATAGATGGGTGGGTGGATAGGTGGGTGGATGGATGGATGTGTGGATGAATGGATGGAAGGATTGATGGGTGGATGGATGGGTGGATGGATGGATGTGTGGATGAATGGATGGAAGGATTGATGAGTGGATGGATGGGTGGATGGATGAATGGGTGTATGGGTGATGAATGGATGGATGGATGGATGGACAGACAGACAGATGGATGAATGGATGGGTGGGTGGATAGATGGGTGGGTGAATGGATGGGTGGGTGGATGAATAGATGGACCGATGCGTGGATGGATGGATGGATGGATGGATGGATAGATGGATGGACAGATGGATGGATAGGTGGGTGGGTGGGTGAATGGATGGGTGGATGAATTGATGGATGGATGAATTGGTGAATGGATGGATGATGGATGGATGGACTATGGATGGATGGATGTTGGATGGATAAAGGATAGATATATAAAGGGATGGGTAATGGATTTAGGGATACTTGTATGAATGGATGGATGGATGAGGATAGACAGAAGGATGGATGGATGGATTAATGGAGGATTTTAAGCAGCCAGAGGGGTGGGGAAGGGCTCACTTTACTATACTTCGAACCTCCAAAAGAAAGTCTCGAATGTAAATAAAACCAGTTTAAAACATCATCCCCAACAAAATGGAAACAAGGCAAGTCTCACTATGAAAGAAGAAAATCTAACCAACAAACAAAACCAGCACTCACCTGGCAATAGGGGCTTGTCTTGATAGAAAACATGGCAGCCAGTCCCTACTCTGGAGGTCTGCATTCCTTCCCTGGGGTGAGGTCAGGCTCCCCTGTTGTTCAGAAGGCTGACCCTGAGTCTCTCTTTGCAGACTCTTGCTGGCTCCAGGGGAAGCCCTACCAGTCGCTGGTCACCTGGCTCTCGCAGCCCTGAGCTGGGACCATCATCAGCCCACAGAACATTCTTGTGCAAATTACAGAAGAGTGTCCTACTGCCCAAGTGTGTGGCCTCCCAGCAGGCCCTTCCCTCCCTGCGTCTCCTTCACCTGGCACTTCTGCAAAGATTCCAAGGTCCATCAGTACATGGCAGTCTCGTCTGACCCACAGGACTGGCTTGCTGGAGTCACACAGGGGATCAGGGCCATGGATGGTCTTGCTGCTCTTGGATCACACCTGATCTCTAGGACTGTCCAGTCATCTCTTAAGCGTAGCCCAGCAGGTTGGAGGAAGGCCATTCTCATCTCCCACACTGCCAATGCAGGAGCTTTGCAAAGGGCTCTTGGGTCAGCCACTTTTCCCTCTGTCCTGTCTGTCTCTGGGTCTCTCTCTATCTCTTTCCACCTCTTTCCCTCCTCCCTTCCCTCGCCCCTGTTTTCCTGTGCAGGTCCTTGCTACAGCCTTCTGCAATGACAGGTTCCCAAACTCCCACAGGTGGGCTCCACCAGGTGGTGGTCTGAATAGTGAGACACAGCCCTTCCCTCTGCTCTGGGGACAGGCCTGCCCATGTCTCTGCTCACCTGAGGACTGTGGGCAGGCTCCAGGCTTCAAGGACAGCACAGAGACCACAGCCCAGCCACACAGTGTGCTGGTGCAGGACTTAGGAAGATCTGGACCCGGATCTGTCACATTGGCTTAGCAGATATGAGCTCAGGCAGGTGACTTGACCTCCGGGACCATCTGGTTCTGCTTCTGTGACTCAGGAAAGATACTCAGGATACAGGTTGTCGGGGGAAAGTCAGGGCTGGCTGGAGTTGCTACATGAACAGGGGCTCTTTGAAAAGTGGAGGGGGGCTTGGTGGGGCGGATGTGCAGACAGCTGGCCTCATCTAGTGACAAAGATGTTGCTCCAAGTGCCAGAAGGCAGGAAGCCCTGGGTGAGGGGAAGTCCTGTGGGATGGGCACTGGGGCCCCTGGGGCTAGGACAGTCCTCTGTGGGTGGCAGGGTTGGTCCTCTGGGATTAGATGCACTGCTGGGCTACACCTTGTCCTCTGGGGTCTCCTCATGAGAGAACCTTGGGGTTTGGACGTGGGGCAGGTGGGCACTGGTCTCAGCTCATGGGGGGGGGCCCTTGGGCTGGGTGCCTGGGACTCATCCCTTGGCTGGAGAAGGAGCGGCTGTGGGGATGAGGAGCTCCGTAGCATCCTTCATGTGCCACTTCAAACCATGGCAAGCACTTTATAAACTGTAGAGTGCTGTCCACGGGAGAGGAAGCTAGAGTGTCAACTCTGGTTGGCCCGTCCCTGCCTGATTCAGCTCCTGGAGGAAGGCACTTTCTGGGTGGCCTCTGTTTGGCAGCTGGGATGCCAGAGGCTTGGGCCTGCTGGAGGGTGGCCAGGAGCCCCGGAGGGCAGGGCAACAGTGCCCAGAAACAGCCAGTCCTACACGTCCTCTGCCAAGCCCAAAGCCAGTCTTCTGAGCTGGTGCTTCTCGAGGTGTTTCCAGGGAGCACCCCTTGACCCAAAACCACCTGTGGTTCTTTGGGGCTTGTTTTTGATACGCAGGCTTCTGGCCTCCTGAACCGCACCTGCTGAATCCCCTTCTCTAGGGGAGGAATCTGCACTTGAACAAGCTCCCAGAGGGGTCCTGATGCCCAGTGAGGTCCACCAAATGCTGGGGGAGCCATGGAGCCCCATCCATGGCTGTGCCCAATGCGGTGCCTGACCTGAGTCCCCAACATATTCTGGTTGAATGAACCCCTAAAGGAGCCTACCTGTTCCAGGCCTCAGTCTGCGCCTCTGTGGAATGGGAGGCAGATGCGGGCCCTTCTGTGCATGGAGGTAGGCAGCGTGGGAACATTCCATGCAAAACAACAATAGAAACAAGAGAGCTGTGGAGGAGAGGGAGGGAGAGGCAGAGAGAGTAAAGGAGAGAGAGGGCGAGGGAGAGGGAGGGAGGGAGAGAGGGAAAGAGAGGAGAGGAAGAGGGAGAGAGAGGCACACCTTGTTAATCAGCACCAAGGACAGCAAGCCCTGGCCAGATTAGCTGATCAGGTGCCCCCAGAGCAGACCTGATGCAGGGTGCTGGGAGCAGGTGGTTTTCTCGGGAGGAAGGGGAAGGAGGAAAGGTGTTAAAGAGCAGTTACTGGCCTGGGAAGCCGGGGCTCCATCACAGGGGACCCTGAAGACCCTCAGAGTCCCCCTCTGTGGGTCGCTGCAGTTGGGAAACCCCTCTCCACCTCCCGTCCTCAGGTGGCCACCAGGGGATGCCCCAGCTGGTGGCATCCCTTGGAGAAAGAGCCCCAGTAGTAAAGCAGGGCATCAGGAATGCTGGATGGGGTGGCAGCTGGCAGCTGAGGGTCATCCAAGTCCGTACCTGCTATAGGTGAGTTCTGAGATTGGCGGGGTGCAGACTCCTCAGCCTCTGCCCTGTCTCCAATGACAACGCCCTGAGCAGACCTGCCTTTCAGAAGCACCCCAAGTCTCCTCTGGCCACCCCACCATCATGGTCCCCTTAAAAAGTGACCAGATTCAAACGATTGTAATGGTTTTAAGTGACATGTGCTGAACAAAACTGTAGGGAGGGACAGATAGAAGCAAGAGAGGAGGGGAAAAAGGAGGGAGGGAGGGAGGGAGGGAAGGTGGGAAGGAAGGAAGGAGAGAGTTGGAAGTACCTCCAGTTGTGCAGGAAGTTTTCACATCCATTATCTCATTAAAACCACCCCAAAGAAACATTGCAATAGGTAACATTATCCATGTTTTCCAAAGACAGAGAAACTGAGGCTCAGAGACATGACACCACTCGCCTAAAGTCAGCAAAATATAGGGCCAAACCCCCGAACTCCAAAACCTGTGCTGTTTCCCACCTCTCTCCCGCTGCCCCTCGTGACCCTTACTTATGTTGCAGGTGAATGTTGTTAGTCCTTAACAAGATCCTGCCACTCAGGGCATCACTGCAGACCCACAGCCTCAGCATCTGCCAGAGCTCTTCCAAAATGTGGCCTGCTGGGCGTGGTGGTGCATGCCTGTCATCCCAGGTACTTGGGAGGCTGAGGCAGGAGGATGGCAAGTTCAAGACCAACCTTAGCTGTTTAGTGAGATGCTGTCACAAAATAAAAGATATAAAGGGACTGGGATGTAGCTCCATGATAGAGAACCCCTGGGTACAATCCCAGGACCAAGACAAAAATGGAAATTAAAACAGTGCAGAGGCTGGGCCCCAGCCCTACTTAACTGGAATCCACAGTTTAGCAAGTTGCCAGGACTTGCATGCTCAGGGTTGAGAAGCACTGTCCCCAGTGACCCTGGGGCACAGAGATGACATCTTCCTTTGATCTCGCTTACATTCCACAAGAGCGCTTTCTTGATCCGGGGCAAATGCTGAAAAAATGAAGCAAGTGATAAGTTCCTCTGGGTCAGAGAGGGACGTTGTGCAGCTGCCAGCTGACCATGTGTCAGGCACCGGCTGGACCAGTGTGTGCGTCTGGATGTGGCCAACTGTGCACTTGGTCATGTGACTGGATCTCTGTTGGGCACCAGCTGTATGCAGTGTACTGCTGGAGACATATTTGTGAATTTGCTGGTCGATGACCCAAATTCAGGGCTGGGTGGAGTGCTGGGAGCACCCAGAGAGATCGATAAGCAATTACAATGATTGTTACCATTAATAATATATGTTACTGGATGAAACAGAGGCAAGGAAGCTGGGCCTGCTGAGGGGGCCAGGCAGTGGCCAGCTGGCCCACATTGCTCGCAGGTTCAGCCCTGTGCATTATGGGTCACCTCTTTGCCTGTGGTGCCTGTTAGTTAGTATGTGTGCTCAATCACCCACTATGAGCTGTGTGACCTCAGACAAGTCACTTAACCTCTCTGTGTCTCAATTCGCTCATCTACAAAATGATAAAATTAGTGTACATTTCATGAGGATTTTGAGAGGACTGAATTTTGACCTTGCATACAGTGACGTTCCTATGTCCACTGTCATTATTTACCTGTTTTTCCCATCTCTGAAACCTGGAGGTTGGCCCACCAGAAACTCAAGACCTGAAGGTTAAGCCCCTGGCCCTCTGAATAACCATGGGGGCATCGCTGATGGCTCACTCTGTACCGCACATGACTGGAAGCATCTCTGCCTCTCTGCACCAATCCCCGGCAGGCAGGACTCTGTTTCCCATTTTACAGCCACAGAAACCAGAGCAGAGAGAGTGTGTGAACCTGTCCAGGGTCACACACTGGTTAGTAGAGGTTGAGGCTGGAATTTGAAGCCGACATTCCCTGTCTGGAGCACCTGTCCCCAACCACCCTGGGGGCTGCAGTTGAATGAATGACAGGGAGGAAGGGGTGGGATGGGGAGGACGGCGGGGGAGCCTGGGAGGAAGAGGGGGCACAGCTGACCTCGGGCCTGTCAGGGGTGGAGGTGTGGAAGGCGCTGACCTGGCGCCCAGCAAGAGCTCTCGGCAAAGATTAGCAGGCACAATGACGACCATGCAGGGACCCCCTGCCTGGCCGAGTGGGGAAACATAGGAATGGCGGTGGATGGGACCTGTGCCCGCAGAGGGTGGGACCAGCCTGATCTCATGAGAAGCCTGGAAGGGAGACCCTCATGGGCCGGGTCCCTCTCATATTCCACTGCAGGCACCGTGGTGGCAAGTTCACTGCCCATCCTGGGGACGGGTCAGGGTTCTTCAGGACCCCTCGGTGTGGGGGGTGATGAGACTTTCCTGCAAGACCGAGGCAGAGGTGGGGTTCCCAGCTCCAGACCCAGCGTTAGTGCAGTGCCCCCCATGGGCCTGGCCTGGGCATGGTTGGCTGGCACCCTCCCTGGCTCCAGGTCCTGGGCCCTCCTGATCATGCTCAGGAAGGGGCAGAACCCAGGGTGGCTGCCTTCAAGAAGAGAATGTTTCTGGATGTATTGGTCAGGCTGTGCGGAGGGATAGCAGCCCCCGATCTCAGTGCCCGAGAAGTGGGCGAAGGCTCCCGTCTGGCCAGGCTGTGTCCAGTGTGGTTGCTCAGGGCTACTCTCCTGGCTCAGGGCATCAGGCGGATGGAGGCCCCACCCTAGGGAATATCCCTGGTTACTCTGGCAGGAGGAAGGGTGGAGAGTCACACTGCAGGTAGGACTTCCACCTGGCATGCCCGGCTTCCCTGTCCACAGCTCACTGGCCACAGCAACAAGGCAGGGGAGGGCAGTCCTACCCTGTGGCTGCCACACAGACTCATGAGACCAGAAGGACTGCTGTGTGCACAGAGGAACTTTAAGAGCTGGCAGGCCAAGCTGGGGGCAGGGGAGCTGGGTCGGGGCCCAGTCCAGGGCTGGACCAGGGTCAAGGCTCAGTCTATAGCAGAGTTGGTCTTTAGTGTGGGATTAGGGTCTGGGCTCAGCCTGTACCATGGTTAGGGCTTGCTTGGCAACAAGGGTATGTCTTCAGTATGTGACTGGGGTCAGGACTCAATCTGGGACTATGGTGAAGGATCAGTCTGTAACTGGGATTAGGGCTCAGGACATAATGGTTTAATCTATGACTACTGAGGGCTTAGGCTATACCAAGGGTTGGTGTACAGAATGTGACTGGGGTCAGGACTCAATCTTTGTCAATAGTTGGGGCTTAGTCTGGGATTATGGTGAAGGATCAGTCTAAATGGGATCAGGGCTCAGGACATAATGGTTTAATCTATGACTACTGAGGGCTTAGGTTGTATCAAGGGTCAGAGTGTCCAGACTGAGATCTGGGCTCAGTCTATAACTGGGATCAGGTCTCAGACTGTAACAGGGTCAGGCTCAAACTGGAGCAACAATCAGGGCTGACTTTAGAGCCAGGATGAAGGTCCAACCCTAGGTCAGGTTCAGAAGTCCCCTGTGACCTTTCAGCACCCACTTCCTAGACTGCCCTGAGGCCCTGCCTCATCCCCAGGACCACATGAAACTCCCTCAAGGGGCCTCGTGTCCCACTCATGGATGCTCTGGACTCAAGAAGAAAGTCCGAGGGCCATTCTGTCCATGCCCCTGCCTCTCGCTATGGTCTGTGTTCCTGTATGAAAAATGCAGGTGGTGAGAGCCTACATTCTCCCCCATCCTTCCTGCAAACTGTCCAGCGGCAGTGTCCTCTCCTTGCAGTGAGTGGTCAAGTCATCATTTCCACATTGGTAAAGTGAGCACCTACTACATGCCAACTCTGTGGGCCGGAGCCACGCGTAAGCGTGATGGGCCCGGAGCTGGGCCGGGTGGAGCTGCGGGCCAGGAGCAGGTGCCCAACTGATTCACACAGAGCAGCTGACAGTGGGATGGCCCTGCAGGGACAGGCGTCATCGGCTCTGGGACAAGAGCAAGAAGGGGCAGGCCAAAGATCCAGGAGGCCTCAGCCAGTGCAGGGCCAGGTACGGGACCAGAGTGGCCTCCTGGGAGTGAGCAGAACCACCGAGGCACAGGTCGGTGCGTGTCAGTGAGAGAAAGCACCAGGGGCCAGCAGCCAGCAGATAAACGACAAGCTCACCACACTGGGCGAGGTCAAGGTCAGGGGCCTCCAGCCACGGCCTGGAGACAGAGGCAAGGAGAGGTGCCTCCTGTGGGCTTCATGCTTCCAGGGCCCCCCACTGCCCACAGAGGAATCCTCATGGGAGTCCTCGAGGCCCCACCCCACTCACGCCTCATCAGGGGCAGGTCCTCAAGCTGCCAGCCTCTCCCCTGTCCCTGCTGCCCCTGCGCCTTCCCTAACCTCAGCCTTCCCACTGTCACCCTCTCTTACATCCTTCTGTCCCCTCCCCCAGCTCCCTGCCCCTCTCTTGGAAATAAGGACCCCTGCACTTGTGCCCTGGGATAAGGCACCTGGCCTACCTTGCTGCTGACCGTTGACAGACCTCAGATGGAGATGCGGGTTCTGGTCCATGCAGTGGTGCATGCCTATAATCCCAGCAACTTGGGAGGCTGAGGCAGGAGGATCACAAGTGGAGGCCAGTCTCAGCAACTTAGTGGGAGAGAACCTACCTAAAAATAAAAAAATAAAAAAGGGCTGGGGATGTAGCTCAGTGGTAAAGTGCCCTGGGTTCAATCCTAAGTACAAGAAAGGAAGAAAGAGAAGAGAAGAAAAGAGGGGTTCCATCGTGTTCACAGTTTTCTCTGGCCCACATGGAGCTGGGCACATGGCAATACATACAAGATTAATGGTCAGCGAATGGCTCTCTCCCACCAGAACACCCTCTGTGGGGCCCAGATCTGCCATCCATCGCTCTGTGGGTAAGACGAGAGCGGGCAGCTGCGGTTGGAGAGAAGGGCCCAGCTTTCCATCTTGGCTGCTGTCTTCACAGCAGCAGAGCCCGTGGCCGTGACAGAACTGGTCATGATACCTGAAGACTGAACCGCTGGCCCACCGGGAACAAGTCTGCAGCCCTGGATGTGAAAGTTGAGGGACTCAGCTCTGGACCAGGCCTGGCGCCCTGTCCACAGGGGAGGTCATCACAGGGCCCACCTCCCCAGGCTGCAGGGGGACATCATGTTTGTAGGCTAAGGGGCTGAGGACAACAAGTGGCCCTTCAGAGACCCCTCAGTGTCCCTCCCATTTACTTTTGTTAGCTCCGGGGTCCATTCAGACCATGAGATCAGCTGGGGAGTCCCGCAGAGAGAAGGGGACCCAGGCAGGGAGAGGCGGGCAGGAAGGAGACAGTCCCTGAGGCCCAGGGCCCCGGCAGGGTGGCAGTGGCTCCCTCACCTGGTGCACCCACCCAGAGCGTGCACAGGGGCTGGGGAGGGTCTCAGGCTGCTCTACAGCTCAGCGCAGATGACACACAGGCGGACTTCCCCACACGCCCACACACACTGCTGCACACTAGCTTACAATGCACACACAACCCCCAACACGCTCGCACGTGGCCACACCTCTGTCACACGCAGTGCATGGGCACCTCGTGGGAGACAGGCCTGGACCCCCTCCCACCCACGACCTCCCCCAGCTCCTCTGCCCAGCAGACGGGACACGATGGAACACGCTTCTTCCCCTTTCCAAAGAGGCCTGTAGTGGAGGCTCTGCTGAGAGATGGCCTCCGAGCACCAGCACGACAGAACCCTCCCAGCCACATTGGTGGCTCTGGTGGCAGCAGGAACATGGGGTCCCTTCTGTGAGACCCCCTTCCTCCTCAGCTGGGTTGTCTTGTCTTTCCTGGGTGGAAAGGGACCCAGAAAGGGGGTCAGGCGGCCCGCAGGGTTACCGTTTGGGTGGAGGGCGCTGTGTGTGTGTGTGTGTGTGTGTGTGTGTGTGCGTGCACACACATGTCGGGTGTGCGCATGCGTTTCCGTGGGGTCTTCTCTGGTCACGCATCTGGGAGCCAGCCAGGGTCCTGGGAGGGGGAGCAGCCCTCAGCCTGGGACTAGGAACTGGTCTGTGGCAGTGACAGGCCAGGGCCCAGCCCAGCTCTTTCGCCCACCAGGTTGTGGCGCTGGGGAAATGACATCAGCTCCCTGGGCCCTGGTCCTGGTCTCTGGGAGGTGGGCTTAATAACAATGGTGTTGGAATTGACCCAGTGCCACGGCCTGTGGTTGATGCCCAGAGCAGCACCAAGTGCCACCTGTGCCCTGGGTGGCACTGGTGCACACTGTGGCTCTGAGCCAGGGGAACCAGGCTGCTCTGGGACAAGCCTCGGGTCCCCCTCTCTGCCATTCAGAAGCAGGAAGACAGAAGCCCCTGCCCAATCCTCAGAGGGAGGAGGGCAGTGCCCCCCCATGGAGAGCATCCCTGGGGCTGTTTCCATGGCAACCTGGGATCCCCGCTGTGGGGGCCACTTGGCCAGGTCCCCTCCCCTGCTTGTCAGGACCCGGGTCATCATGAACAAGCCCCCTGCCCACCCTCGCCCTCCTCACAGCAGCCCAGGGAGCAGGGGAGCAGGTGGGAGTCATGCCTATTTTCTACCCGGAGACACTAAGGCTACCTGGGGGAATCAGGATGGCACTAGAGCTTGAACCCGCTAAGGAGTCCTCAGGTCTTCATCCTCCATCCTCAGCCTCCGGTCCCTGTGTGAGTGTCACCTACTCCAAGAGAGCCCTGCCTGCCAAACCCAAAACAGCATTGCCTGGTCCTCTGTTGTGGATTCCTGCAGCCTCCGTGAGTCTGGAATTGCCTACTATCCCAACATGGCGGGAAACTCTTCAAAGTCATTTCTTAGCATCTTCTCCTGAACAGGTCCAATAAGTATTTGTTAAATTAATTAATGAGTAAGTCAATTAAATAGAGGGTTGACACTCTCTCTTCCCCCTCTGACTAAATATACCTGTTGCTCAGAGTACCTGATCGTGGTCATGAAGCTGGGTCTGAATTTCCTGCCTTGTCAGGAACAGTTTGGCAGTTCCGTGAAAAGTTAAACACAGAGTGGCCATCTGATACAGCAATTTCACTCCTAGGAATGGAAAATTTAAAACAGGTGCTCAAATACTCATATACAAATATTCACAGCAGAACTAGTCACAACAGTCAGAAGCCAACCCAAACATCCACCAAGTGATGGGGGAATAAGCAAAATGTGGTTGATTCACACTGTGGAATATTATTCAACCATGAAATAGGAATAAACTCTGCCGCAATGTGGTTGGACCTGGAAAACACCACACTAAGTGAAAGAAGTCAGGTGCAGAATGTCACATGTTATATGGTTGCATTCAGAAGAAATATTTAAAATAGGCAAGTCAACAGAGACAGGTAGTAGATTTATGGTTGTCATGGGCTGGGGAGAGAGGAAAACAGGGAATGACTATTAATGGCTCTGGGGTCTCCTTTGGAGGTAATGAAAATATTCTTGAACCAGACAGAGGTGATAGCTGCAAAACACTTCTGATGCCACTGCATTGGTCACTATTTACAAAAACAAGTGGTGGTCTAGATTTGGTCCATAGGTTACAGTTTATCACCCCTGTTTCTTTTCTTTTCTTTATTTATGCCAAAGTGACATCGTGTGTGTAGCACTGGTTCCAAGTGTTCTTTTAAAATCACTCGGTTGAAGAAAAGGGAGTTTAAAGGAACTCTCAGTAAAGGATAAACCAGAGCCCAGGTAACGCTGGGAAGGAGTCCCCAGTGGATGGAGGCTGTGTGCCATGGGCAGGGTGTGAAGACAAGCCCGGTGGTCGGGAGGACCTCTGGGATGCAAGGGTGGAGTGAGGCCGGGCTTGGCAGGGCCTTGGGGCCCCGGGCAGCCTTGACACAGGGCAGGCCCCCCTCTCAAGTCTGGCCTGATCTTGGGAGTGTGGCACCGCCTGAGCGGCTGCAGAGGGCACACAGAGCTCTGCCGGGGACTCCAAGCAGAATTGTGGCTTGAGACAGATGCTTGGTTGGGCATCTGTGACCGAGGTTGTCTCAGAACCAGGAGGAATGGGCAGGGCCACCTCCTGAGTGCTGACACCTGTCACCAACCTGCAGTTCCGGCCACCGTGGGGCCAGGCTCCGGGGGCCACGCTGGCCAGAGCTGGGTGTCCTCATTCCTGGCTGCCTGTTTGTGCTGGCGGCCGTTGGGGGTCTGCCCAGGCCTTCTGCTCCTGTAGGCGCTGAGCCTCCGTGGCCTTGGTGACATGGAATGCCTGCCCAGGGTAAGGTCGGGGGCAGTGGGTGGGGTGCAGGACCCTCAGGACAGACTGATGACCATGCACGCCAGAGCTGGCGTGGAGAAGCTGACCAAGCCGATGTGTCCACGTTGGGCCTCCCATGACCAGGTGGTCGCACCACGTCCCTCGCTGCCTGTACTCGAGCAAGTCCTGGCTCCACCCTGTGCCTTGGTCTCCTCAAGAGGCTCCTCATGGGGACCCACACGGCACCCCTTCTAATCCACATGACCCACATTCCAAAGGCCAGGCACACAGGGGGACTCCAGGACCAGCCACTGAGGATGGCCATCGTTAGTCCCCTCTGGCTGGGCCCCATGGAGACGTTTCCAGGGGCCACTGGGGTCCCTGTCTCCTCCACCCGATGGTGCTGGTGGTCTGGTGATACTGGTTGTTTAGCTCAGTGAATGAGGCTGGTCTCTGCCAGTGTAGATCTGGGGAGAGGCCGTCCGACGCTCCGTGCTCCAGCTGGGTCTCATTTACATTGCCAGGCAGCTTCCTCAGCCGTGTCCCCCTTACGACCACGTTTTCAGAGCTCTGAGCATAACTGCCCATCGCCACAGCCTTTGCCCACGGCCCGTGCAGAAATGAGAGGCATGGGCCGGCCCACTCATTTGCAGCTCATCACCCGGGGCTGGCACGTGGCCCAGGCACAGGGCACTGTGGCGACATGTGTCAGGAGCAGACGCGTGGCAGTGGGTGGGGCGGGGCCCTCAGTCACCTGCCAGCCTCCTCCTTTGCCCTCCACTGGGCCATTCTCATGCGTCAGTGGGATGACCCGTCATTGTGAATCAGGGACGCGTCCAGGCCACCTGTGACTCCTGGACTCCTGCTCACGTGGGTTAAAAGCTGAACCCCTCACCGTGAATCCATGAAGCCCTGGAGGACCTGAACCCACCATCTCTCCACCCTCCTCTCCCATCATTCCACCTTGCTGACCATGTCACAGTCACACCAGCCTCATTGCAGTATCTCCAATGAGTCCCTCCTGCCCCAGGACCTTTGCACATACTGCTGGCTCTTCCTGGCTTGCTCTTAGCCTAGTGTTCACACGGTCACCTCCTCTGCCTGTTTCCAGTCTGTTCCCAAAGGCTTTATTTAGAATATTTCCCTTGTCTTGCACTGTCTTCTCTCGCTTTACTGTCCTTCACTGAATTTCTTACCGTGTATGGTGTATGGCAGTCACTGGCATGTGATTCTTCAATGGTCCCTCACCCCACAGCGCTGGTGTCCCTCCAGGAGGGCAAAGACTTTGGAGGAAAACACAGCAAACTAAACACAGGGCCTGGCCTGGTTCCTCAGTGGTAAGTGCTACATCCTTGTTCTGGGGTCCCACTCTGGAGGTGTTGCCGTTTAGAACCTCTAGGTCCCTCATCCTGCTCTGCAGAGGCAATGAGAGGGGGCAGGTGGCTTTGGACCACTTGACAGAAGATGAAACGGAGGCTCAGGGATGTGATGTGACTTCCTAGACCTTTGACTTTCTGCCAAAATGGTGCCCTCTGCCCCCACCACAGGGCCCCTGCCAAGCTGTGCCCATTTTGCCACTCCATGAACTCATTGCTGTGGTTGAATCTTGAATGCTCTCCAAGACCCATGTGTTGAAGGTTTGGTCTCCAGACTATGAGGAGGTGAGGCCTCGTGGAAGGAAGGTAGGTCACTGGGAGCTTGCCCTTCAAGGGGATAGTGGGACTCTACCCGCCTCCCCTGCTTCCTGGCTCCTGTGAGTAAATAGCTTTGCCCCAACACACTTTCCCCACCATCACCATGTAGGACTGCCTCAGGCCCAAAGCAACAGAGCCAACTAATCATGGACTGGAACCTCTGAAACTGTGAGTCAGAATAAACCTTTTCTCTCCTTAAGTTGATAATGTCAGGTGTTTTTTTACGGTAACGGAAAGCTGACTACCACACTCTGATGTTCTTTCAGACTTCTTTTCTTTGACATCACCTGCCTGCAGGAGCCACCTCTTCTGATTCTAGGGCAGATTTGCCCTTTGGAAGTTCTCAGCACTCCTTGTTCCTCTTGAAAGTGTCCATCAGAATGGACAGAGTAAAATGGGAGAAAATCATTTTGCCAAAGGGTGGGTTTAAGGGCCTCTGCCAGATGCAATGTAAGCCACCCTCAGAAGGCGGGTGCTCCCCAGGGTAAGACAGGGAAGAGAAGACCAACGCAGGTGCATTGATGAGCAGGGTGCAGTCCGTGGGGATGCCTTGGCAGCTGTGAACAGCACTCAGGGGGCAAGAAGCTGAGATGCTCCTCCACAACCTCCCGGACCATGGATTCCAAGTTGTTCCTGGGCCGTGAACTTTCTGGTACTTCTGACCTACCCTGTGTGGGGACCAAGCTCACACCTGTGGTAACTGGAAGGCCACAGCACAGAGAAGCAGGTGGCAGGGGTAGGATGCCATTGACATATTTGAGAAGTGCCCTCTGAACAGCCCAGAGGGGGACAGGAGTCATGTGCAATAACCGAGCATCTCTGGCCACTTCTGGCTGCAGCTGTGACTTGCATCTTTACAAAGCATCAATCCACAACACTCTGCTTTCTAGCCCCGAGCCTTGTGCTGCAGAGAAGCCCAAGACCGGGGTCCTGCCCTCCAGATCAGAAATGCGAGCTATGTTGTCCAGACTGAAACATCAGGACAGCCCAGTGAGGCAGGCATGTTTCACAGATGAGATGCAGAAGCACAGACAGGTGAAGGGGTTTCCCTAAGGTCACACAGCTAGTAATGTAGTAAAGGGTAGTACTGGGATTTGAACCCAGGGCCTGCACCCTGAGTCCCCTCTTTTGCACCATAGTCATAGCTGCTAACATGACCACTACCCTCCCTTTGTGTAAGTCAGCCTCCATATCCACCCTGATCATCCCCATTTAATAGGTGGGGAAACTGAGGCCCAGGAAGTACATAATCAGAAAGCACATGGGAGCCAGATCCTGGGGTTGGAGACCCAGGCCAGCTGCCTGCCAGGGAGTCAGCCTCAGTCACTGCCCCTCCCTAGTCCCCTGGAGGCCAGCAAGCAGAAGCAGGGGTGGGATATACGGGTCACTGCCACTCACAGGGCGGGGCTGCGGCTGGACTGCCTGCCTCCATTCCTCTGCCGTGAGCTCTAACTGCACCCACCTCCCATCAGGAGCTGGGCACGCGGCAGGGACAGGATTCAAATTGGGGCAGTGGGCGTCCAGCACCCAACCCACCTTCACCCTCCAAGCAGGGATCCCTTTCAGGGCCTGAGTTGGGTGGCTGCTGGCTCCAGGGGCAGTCCCTGCAGGCAGCTCCAGCTCTGTCCTCTCTGCTCCCAGAGGAGCGTCTGGGGTCAGGCGTGGGCCCTGCTCGGTGGAGCAGCATCAGAGCCCAGTGCCTGGCCCAGCCTGTGTGGTTGGCATGACACCCCCAAACCCGGGAGCGGACCTCATTCCCAGGGTGGCTGGATCTGCAGCAGGCCTGCGTCACGGGCTCCCATGAAACCACTGCCAGCTCACCCCCACCCGGCCCCACCTTTTGTGAAGAATAACTCGGAGGGCATCTGTCACCGCCCAGCAGACACGACTCTCGGGTTTGATTCTGAAGGTTGATTCCTTTCACTGGGACCATCCTACTCCCATGTCCGTGCCTGAGGCTCCCGAGGTCCAGGAGAGGAAACAGAGGCTGGGCCACAGCCCCCAGTCCTGCCCATGGAGGGCTGGGCCTGGGTCCCTGGCTCCGAGGTGCCAGCTTAGGCCTGTGAGGCCCAGGGCTTCCCACCTTTCTCTCCACCAATTACTCTCTGGGCCGGAAGGTGCTTGGTCCTCCCCTGTGCTGCCTCCACGGATCTGAATTGGCCTCTGATCCCTACTTAACATGCATCGCTAAAAACTCCACGACAGCTCGTCATTTGCAGATTAGCTCCTCACATGACGAAATGATTTATTTAGAAGGTTCCTCTCCTCTCCTCTCCCTGCTTCCTCTCTCTCTATTTTTATTCATTCCTTGACTGAGAACATATTAATCAGATATAAGACTGATGGGGGATGGAGGTGGGTGTGATGGGGTCAGTAAGAGGAGGCTGTGGAGGGAGGTGGCCAGGGGCCAGGGGGACGGTGGGTTCAGGGAAGAGGCCAGGAGGGGAAGGGGCTGAGGCTGGTGAGGAGGAGGCAGGGGCAGCCAGGAGGGAGGAGGGAGGCCAGGTCAGAGGCAGAGGAGAGGAGGACTCAGCAGGTGGGGAGGCAGGGAGAGGGAGAGAGGTCAGTAGAGGGAGAAGGGGTGAAGCAGGAAAAGGAAAAATACCAGAGTCAAAAAAAACCCCAGAGAGAGGAAGGAGGGACAGCGAGCATGGGAAAGTGCTCGGTGCAGGCAGGTCCCAGTACAGCCACCGGCACTGGCCCCCACGCTGGCCCCGAGCCCTGTGCAGCCAGCCGCTGCTGCTGGTGCAGAGTGGAGCTGCCACACACCCTGGCCAGGCCGAGGCCAGGGCCACCCTGCCCTGCAGCCTGGAGGGAGGGCCCACCGGTCCTGCCTGTTATCTCCCCTTTGTTACTTCCTGCATCTACATATGCTGATATAAATTTCTATGAAACATAAATATACATGTATAAATCTCTCCCCCCCCCTTTCTCTTTTGCAAGCCCACGAGATAATCAGGCGTGGAGCAGAGGCTACAACGATAAGAAAATTAGAGAGGATTGCTTCATTTGTTGCAAGATTTCCAGGAGGGATATTTTGGTCTCAGAAGACCAGCCAGAAATTTCTAAATAGACTGTGTCTGAGCTAACCCAGAGCTGCTCCCCACTGGGATGTTAATAGTACAAAGAGCCAGAGACATGAGGGGAGAGATGAGTTATAATGATTATTTTATTTTCTTGGGCTTCAACATACCCAACCAGTTTGTCTGCATGTGAAAAATTAGCTGTTCTCACAGCAGCAAATTTCACAGCGTTTGGCGTTATGTATCTTTTTCTCCAGAGAGGGGGCCGGCCTGTGTGAGGGCTCAGGGGTGACAAGGATGCCCCAGTTTGTCTTGGATGCGGCTGTGGGACCGGAGCCGTGGCCGGTCTGGACCGAATGGGGTTGTCAATGCAAAACTTAGGGAAAACGTGAGACACATGGTCCACGGAGGTGGTGGGAGCAGGTGGTGAGGCACCCGCAGCGCGTGCGGCTGACGGCAGCCCCACCTGTCTCTTGCTGCTTTTTAAAATACTTTTTTAGGTTGGCAATGGACTTTATTTCATTGACTTATTTCTCTCCCCCACTGAGCCACCACCTCAGCCGGCTCTTTGGGTTCTCTGCTTTCCACACGCATGGGTCTTGGTGCATGGTGATGGCGTACATGACTCCCTCTCACCCCCTTTGTGACGGATGCCTCTGCTTTAGACTCTGAGTCATGCACACAGTAGGAGCACAGTAGGAGCTTTAGGAGGCCACGGGATTCGGTTGCTGATGAAGAGTCCAGTGGGTTGGTGGGAGTTCATTCCAGCTGGCTGGCGCTGACGTGGCCCAGTGGTTAACCAGGGGACCTCACGGTGGCCCTTCAGCACTCAGACCTCGGGGCACCTGCTGCATGTCCGGCTCTGCTGAGCATGTCCCTCAGCTGGCCTTGCTCAGCCCCATGATGCCCTGGGAGGGAGGATCTATTTGTCCTGCTGTGGGCCGTGGGGTCGGCTTGGAGAGGTGCTGTTTGTACAGCACTTACTGTGCCCACAAGGGCTCGTCCCTGGGTCTCGGGATGGCTGGTGCCGGGTTCCCCCTCCTGGCTCACTCTGCAGCCGTGACCTTCACCACCTCCCTGAGTTTGCCCCACCTTCTCTCCTTACAGGAAAGAGCCACTTCCTCACTGGGCCCACGGCAACCCCCATGTATGCAGGTGGCTCATTCGCAGGCTTTTGGGGGAAAGGGAGGGAGCCCAGCAGAAACCTGGAGCTGAGCACTGGGTCCAGCCAGCCTCTGCAGTGTGGCCTCAGCTGACCTCCAGCTCTCTGAGCCTCCATCCTCCCAGCTACAAAGCACCTTCCAGGGAGTGGTGAGGTTACTCTGGGTCAAGGGATGTCAAAAAACTCAAGAGAGGTTCATTATGGAGGCTGAGGGGACAGCCGAGTGCCCACCGAGGCCCTATCCTCCCTGCCTTCTATATCCAGGATCCTGGATTTGGCTCTGGGCAGGAACAGGGGTCTTGGGAGATTCTTTACAAGGAGCCACCCAGCTGAAAAAGGACCCCTTGCCCCTTCCCAGCCTCTGGCCTTCTCTCAGCCTGGAAAGAGGCTGGAGGCTGGAAACAGGACCTACTTACTGGGGGACCTCAGGACGCAGACCCCCACCCACTCCCAGAGCTCCCAGCCAGGGTGGTTGGTAAGGGCGGGGAGGATGATCATCAGCTTGGCTCCAGCCACCAGGGCACTGCTGGCAGTTGGCTGAGCAGAGCTATTATTACTGCCATTGTGGTTGTTGGACAAAGTCGCCTGGGTCTCCTTGGGGCCGAGCCCGCGCCCAGCCTCCCTGCCTCCCAGCCTCCTCCCTGCACCCCGGCCCTGCTCCTTTCGCATCCTCTGCCGCCGCCCCTCACCTGCTCCTTCCTCATTATCTCACTTGCCGCAGGTCTGAACCATGCACAGCTGCCATCTTTGTTCCAGGCCATTATCTGTGGCAGTGCGGCCGAGCCCGGTCGCGGGAAGACAATGACAGTGTATTAGAGTGTCTGCAGCTATTGCTGAGTGTGTCCAGCAGATCGGTTGCACCGCCTGACACCAGGCAGGCAATAGCTGGGAAGCCCGCTGTCCACTCTCGGAATCTCTACTGCCCCTCTGCGTGCAGGACCAGACAGACAGGAGGACTGGGAGAGGTCACGGATGCCCGGCGGGTCTCGAAGGTCTCCCTCACCAGGTCCCATTCCAGCCCTAACAGGAGGGCAGCTTCTTCTATTCTGTTATTCAGATGTGAAATTCAGGCTCAGAGAGGGACACTCACTTGCCCCAGGGTACACAGCAGAGTGGGGGCATCGTGGGGACTGGAACCCAGGTCTGTTGACCCTGAAGTCTGTGATCTGAAGCACCTCACCTCAACAGCACCTCTGCTGTTCCCAGAGCCTGCCATTCAGGGTAGCAAAGTGATTTACACATTCAGGACATGGACAGAGGCCCAGTACCTGCTGAACTATCTTCTAGACACAGAGCTGGGAGCATCTCCTCCTGAAGCCAGTGGGTAAAGTTGGAGGTGGGAAGGAACAGCCATCATGGTAGGCCAGAGCACATGGATATCAGCAGGGACCCTGGGGCCCACACCAAGCTTCTGCCTCTGCCTTTCCTGCTGTGTGACTTGGTCCAAGTAGCTTCACCTCTCTGTTCATCAGGTTCCTCGTGGCAGTGATGGGAGGCCCTCTGTCAAGGGGTGGCTAGGAAGATTCAGTGCATAGTAGGAGGGCCTGACACTCTGGAACATATACTGCAGTCCTGCCTGTGGCTGTCACCTACCTCTCCAAGGAGCCCAAGCAAGGTACGTCCACATATCACTCCCATTTCACAGATGCTGGATCTAAGGGGGCTCAGAGCCCTGCCTGTGACCACCTAGCTAGGAACACCCTGTATTTTTCTTCCTGAATCTTTAGGCATTATCTGAGCACCTACTGTGTGCTGGGCTTGGCCCAGCTGCTGCAGTTATAGAAGGACAGCTTTGGAGCAGCCCTGGTTGGTTCAGGGCCCTGCTCTTGGCCAAGCTTGAAGATGCCTGAGCACCGCTCTGCCCAGCGCTCCTGAGAGGGAGGCTCCATCATTCTCCTCAGGCAAACAAGAACATGGAGGCCCAAGAGTTAGACCAGGTGAAAGGTCTCAGCCTCGTGGAGGGTCAGCCAGCCAGGACCTGCAGGTGGACCTGCCATGGGTTCCAGAAGCAGCACCACCCACGTGGAAAGGCCCGGCAGGCCTGGTGGATCACAACTCAAGCCTGGGCTGCTGGGCACCAGGAAGGCTTCCTGGAGGAGGCAGGCGGGAGGCACCAAGCGGGGCACCTGAGACGACATCTAAGGCAGGCCACAGGCGCTGGGCTGGACGGGACCCAGGACTCACGGGACTGTAGGAAGGGGCTCCAGCAGCATGTGGTGGATGCAGGGATCAGCGGCTCATGTGGGCTATTCAACCACTGGGGGGCGGCAGCCCAGCTTGGCACCATCCTGCTAGGGGATTTTTGACCCCGTGACATGCGCTTGATGGGAAATCACAGAATGCAGGGCCCCCGAGAGCAAAGCAGGGCCGGCCCAGGGTCAGTGGGTGAGCCAGAGCAAAGCAGGATGGGGGCTGCAGAGGCTCCAGCTGTGTGAGGCCTGGGGTGGGGAGGCTGGTGCCGTGGGAGTAAGTGCTGTGGAAATGCCCAGGGGTGCGTCCAGGGCCCAGGGCAGGAAGGGCTTTGGTCAAGATGGAAGCCAGGTGCTTGCCCCTCTTTGGGTGCCTGATAGTGCCCGACCCCGTGCTCCATGCTGGGCACACCCACCTGGGGCCTCCTCTTTCCATCAGCCTGATGGGAGACTCCTGTACCACCCCCGCCTCACAGAGGAGGACCTGGGGCTTGGAGAGCCAAAGGCACCTGGGCTCTGACTCCAGAGTGCAAGGTCTCAGCCTCCACAAAATGCAGAGGCCTCCTCTGCTGCAACAAACAGTGTTACTTTCTTTTTGCTTCAGTTATCAAACATAATTTAGGAAAGTAAACATATTGAATTTATTTATATTCTTACTCTTTCTATCATTCTTTCTTTTTCCTTGTGTTTCAAGAGCTATATGTTTATTATTTATTTTCTGTATAGAATTATTCTGAGCCTTTCTTTTGAATGGATTTGCTGGTGAAATCTCTCTTGGTTTTCATTTTCTGAAATGTCTCATTTCACTTCATTTCTGAAGGATATTTTCCCTGTGTGTAGTATCCTGTGTTCAAAGTTCTCTTTTCCCCTAGCACATGAAACCTGAAGTATAAACTCCTTCTAGCTTCCACAGTTTCTGATAAGGAAATCTGCTGTCTTTTGAATGGTTTCTGTTGTAGGTAAAGTGTGATTTCTCTCTCACTGTTTTCAGTGTTTTCTCATTGTTTTTAGTCTTCAGAAGAAGTTTGATTCATGATGTATGTTGGTGAAGGTTTGTTTGGGTTCATGGTATTTTGGTATTGGTTCCCATCTTGACTGTGGAGGTTTATGTCATTTGTTAAACGTGGAATTTTTCAGTCATTATTTCTTAGTTACTTATTTTAATTGTCATATAAAAACTGTACATATCTATGAGCTAACATGAGATTTGATTTTATATATATATATATATATAAGTATATATATATTTATTTCTTTGTGATGAAAACATTTGAAATCCTTTTTTGTAGTTTCTTAGAAAAATATAGTGCATGGAGCCATCCATGGTCAGCAAATAAAACCAGGCTTGCTGGACTGTCAAAAAATGGAAATTCTGGTTCATTAGAACTGGTAATCATTAAGAGTTTGTTCCAGATCTCCTGGAGTATGTGGTATCCATGCAGGGGCTCACCAAGAGAATTTGTAGGTCCTCCTGGGATAACCCACTAGAGTAAATGGCTTCCTTAACTCCACCTTATCCTGTTTCTTACAGAAGAAGCTCCTCCTGGTCCCCCTTTTTACCTGTATGACTCTAAATAAAGGAAAGTTGGACTCTTCCATCTTTTGTTAGAGCCAGAGATTAGCATGGCTCAATCAGTCATGCCCCTGATTGAAAAGAGATAATTGCCTCCTGTGGTTCTTTTTCTATTGAATAAGTTTCTTAGCAATTAATTTATGGCCAGCCCATCCCTCCCACAGAAACCCTTTCCCTCACCCACACTGGACATGGATGAAACTCAACAATGTAGTAAATTTTCCTTGTGTTAACTTTCCATCACTGTGATAAAATAACTGAGAAAATCATCTTCAAGGAAGAAGAATTTATTTGGGCTCATGGTTTCACATGCTTCAGTCTATGTTCAGTTTCCTCCATTGTTATAGACCTGTGTCAAGGAAGAACAGCAAGGCAGGGTGCACATGGTGGAGCAAAACTGCTCACCTTATGG
The DNA here is from genome assembly GCF_902686445.1 of Sciurus carolinensis. Lineage (NCBI taxonomy): Eukaryota > Metazoa > Chordata > Mammalia > Rodentia > Sciuridae > Sciurus > Sciurus carolinensis. Next base: position 1,080,608 of record NW_025920147.1, read on the forward strand.
AGATCAAGAAGCAAAGGGAGATAGAGGAAGGGGTCAGGTCCCAATATCCCTATCCAGTGCATGTCCCCAATAGCCTGATTTTCTTTCACTAGACTTTATCTCCTAAACATTCCACCACTTCCCAATGTTGCCACAGACTGGATGCCAAGTCTTCAACCCATGAACCTTTAGGGGACACCTATATTCAAGCCATGACAATCCTTCACCATATATTTTTAAAATATTGTTTCAGCCTCACCAACCCACTACTCTCTGTTTCCAGGACACTAACAAAAGGAATGTCAGATCTTTTGTTACATTGTCAGATGTCACTTCCATTCTCACCATATTCATTTCCTTTTGGATTGGGTGATTTTTATTTTTCACTTTAAAGTTCACTAATTTTTTTCCCTTTGTGTTCTCTATTCTATTGTTGAGTCCCTTCATTGATCTTGTTTTAATTTTAGCTTTTCTGTTTTTCCATAGTAAAATCTCTGTTCAATTCTTGTGTAAATCTTTTTTTCATTTGCAAAGATTTCCTAGTTCATTACCAAAATGTTCCAGTTTTTTCATAATTTCATGCTGATTATTTTTAAATCATAGTCAAAATATTCTAACATCTCTGTCATCTTTGTCTTGGCATCTATTGATTGTGTCTTTTGATCCAAGTCTTAGTTCTTCCTGTTTCTTAGCAGGATGAGTAATTTTCGATGAAAAAAACTAGGCAGTGTGGATATTTTTATAGCACTATCTTATTCAAATATTCACTTTTATCTGGCTGTTTCTTTGAAACATATTAAAGAAAAAAATAGGAATACAATTCTGTTGCTGCTTGAACTGGACAGAAGTTAAGAATCCCCTCATGACCCTAAAATGTCCCAATTTATTGTTTCTGCTAATTGGGGTGAGGGTTCCAGCTCTCTCACATTCCTTGATGACATCACCATGGCTGAGAGAGGTAGTTAAGCCTCATTGTGGCTGTCCCCATGTGACCTCCAGACACAGGAGGGTGAGTGTGAGCAGCCCACTTACTGCTGATTCTCTCCACTGAATCTCCTCTGACATTATCCAACGGGAGATGGAGGGACAGATTATAACTGCAGGTAGAAATGAAAGTCTAGTTTTCTCACATGGTCTCTGTCGACATTGAGCATGGGGAGGATATTGCTGGCAAGGATGGAAGTCCCAACTCCCTACTCTAGATTCTCAATGAACCACCTCACCTCTTACTTCTCAGATAAAATAGTGCATAAGACAGAGAAAATCCTTGTTCTACAGATGTCAACATGATGTGAATTATCATGTAAAAGAAAAATGCTTGTGTTATGAAATTAGAAATCTATTATGAATTCTGGTTCAGACTCCAGATTCCTGCATTCAAAAAAAAATGCCCTTCTGAGGGTGAGCTTTCTTGGCCATTGTAGCTACATAGAACTGACATGTAACATTGCTCTTAATAACTAAAATTTTTGAAAGTCTGGAAAATGTTCCTATTATTTTGTACCTTTGTGTTACAACATTTATAAATGAAAAATAATAAAACATAATTTGGTAGTACGTAGCAATTACTTTCAAATATTGGACAAATACTCTCTGCATGTATTTTTTTGAGATTACCTTATAGACACTAATTTGAGACAATATGTTACTTGAGTATCCATATTTTGGGTGAATTTCCCCTGTATTTTCTTAGGAGAGGTGGAAGTTGATATAGTCAAGACCCGTTTTCACTCCAAAGAGTTTAATGGGTTTCCTTTCAAAGAATTACTGTCCAGTTGATGCCATCATATCCTTATTTTCACAGCCAGCCTTCTCAAAACAAAACTAACAAACTAAGAAGCTCTCCTTCCACACATCTTGCATTTTCATACACTTAATGGGATAGCTGCAGAGTACCCATATGGGTGGCATAGTTTTGAAATCTGAGTTACCTATAATTTCACTACAAAAACACATACAATACATGAAATGTTAAGGAGAATCTGGGACTTACCTTAACTTTCAGTCTTTCTGCTTATTACTGAAGTAGAAAAATATATAATTTAGATCCCACAGACTCAAAAGTGATGCATGTTATGTGCATGAAAGAGAGAGAGAGAGAGAGAAATAGAGCTCAAAAGCAACAAAATGCTAAATGGTAGTGTTAAATTACTGGATTAAACTCAATTTACAGAATCCAGAGGGATAAGCTCAGTATTCAAAGTCATGTTTGCCTTGAGATCTTTGGTTAATCTCTAAGAAAGACCAGAAAATATGAATCAACAAAGGTAGTTGCATGTGGGTGCTCAGAAACAAAGTCCAATCTACCTGAGAAAGCCTCTCTCACTTCAGGGTGGGTACTGAAACATGTGTTTCTTCCCCAAGGGGAAACTCAGAATAAACAAGGCAACAGACTTGCAGTCCTGCAACCTGAATTCATAACATTGAGAAATCTCTAATTTGAAATCAGGACATAAATTTGTCCCAGATTCTTGGCAGAAGTAAAAGAAAAATGAAAAAAAAAAAAGCAAGAAAGAAAGTTACAAACGTCTATATGATCAAAGTTTAGAAAAGAGCAAAAACCAAACTACCACACAGAATGGCAGGAAACACGAGTGAGAAGCCATGGATGGAGGGTGGGACAGAAAGCTGAAGCAGGCTACAAGGATTTAGATGTGAAAATGAAAAGACTGTGATTATACAACAACCCCACTGATGATTTACAATAGAATATAAACCAAGCTTTTAATATGGGAACTAGAAACCAGAACAAAGTGACATTGCAGATTTGGAAAAGAACCAAGCAGTAATCCTGGATATGAAAACACTAGAGATGAACGTAAAAACAGAAAAGAAAGCCAGTAAGCACAAGTGAAGAGATAAGTGGTAAAATGGAATGTGGCTCAAAAGCACATAGAGAGACAGAAATTTGGAATGTACAAAGAAGAGAGTGAAATGTAGAAAGTGAAAACAGTGGGACAGACTCACCTTTATTAATTGGAATCCCAGGAATGGCAAATGGGGCAAAAGCTACTTTTTTATAGTGTTAATGGCAACAAATATTAAAAATCTGATTAAGATACTACATAAAGTCAAGAATTTCAAGAGATCTCTGAAGAATAAAAATTCACAAAGACGTGTTATGTTGGAAATAAGGAAAATAAAAGGCAAAAAGTAGTCTTAAAAGCAGCCACTCAGGAGCATAAGAGGGATGATGGGAGATGACATCTCAACAGGGGGAGACAGGTAACAGGGAGACACTTCAGGAAGCTAAAAGGCAATACACTGCTACATGGGGTTTTGATCTCAGTCAAGAATTTTTTTCAAATATTAGTGCAATGAAAACAGACTAGCAGAAATGGAGTTGGCCAGAATTGCACTCAAGAAATTCTTATTCTCCCTTTGGAAATAAGGAAAATAATTTCAGAGGAAGCTCAGAGGCAGAAGAAAGAATTTGGGAGACATGAAGTTGCATTCAAATGCAAATTGACTGCTAAAGAGTTAAGAAGATTGAGAATTCCCTTCAATAGATATGTGAGGAGTGGCAAAAATTTATCAAATATTTAAATCAATTTATTGTTTAGTGTCATAAAAAGGCATGAGTTATCATTTGATTTTTCATAAATAAGAAATGCTTGTTGAAATTTCTAGGGTCAACACTAAATTAATAAGAAAAAAATGTGTTGCATGCCTTCCCAACCAGTTTAGTAATAGGAGTGATGTTGGACAAATTATATTGTTATATTGTGTGCATGTACAAATATGTAACAACAAATCCCACTATTATATACAACTGTAATGCACCAATTTAAAAAGTGGGTTAAAAAAAGCAATACATTAAAATAAGAACAAAACAGTATGAGAGACTAGTTGAATATCTGAAAATATAAAAAATCACATTGTATTGCACTCACAAGCAAATGGAGCACAGAACTCCACACTTTGTTGAGTGTAAACTGCACATAGAGACTTCTACCAAGGGTACAGTTTAGAAAGAGGTAGGAAAGGAACCACTTTTCAGGGAGTAAACTAGTGAACACTATCCCAGCCAGTAGTTGAAATCTGATGTTTAAATCATATTAATCACATATTCTTGATAGAATGTAATCAGATTGACACTTCACCTCTGTGACCTTCTGAAAAAGGAAACAAAAACTGCTGGCATCATGAGGAAAGACATCATGAGATTCTATAAAACACCTGCCAGGGCTCCTGAAAACTCTCACTGGAGAACAAAGCAAGTCTGAGAATCTGTCACCAATATGAAAACTACACATAATGCAGTGTCCTGGATGGAATTCTGGAATGGAAGAGAGACATTGAGCAACAGGCAAGGAAAAAGAAACAAACTACACATAATAAGGTATCAAAAGCAGTTCATTAACTATGGTAAGTGCACCAGTGAAACTGATTGTGGAAATATCCAGGAACTCTACATAATCTTTAAAATTTTCTGTAAATCTGAAATTATTCTAAATTTTAAGAAATATCATTTAAAATTTTTAAATATAAGTCAATCCAAAAGAACATAAAAAATGACTCCCCCCCCAAGAAAAAAAGGAATAGAGAACACCTAGAGAAACCTGAAAGCAGAACAGACAATGGTATATTTTTAGGAGAATATAGCAGCAATTCAACATAAAGCTACAAAATATACAGGTTAAAAGATAAAACACGGTGAGATTCAATTTTTAAAAGCTAAATACTGTGTAGAAAAGAAATATCCAAAACAAGAATTCAGAAAGATGAAAGGTATACACATAAAAAGAAGGTAGAGCATGCACAGATAAACCAAAAAGCAAAGGGAAGTTGTTCAAAAACAGATTTTTAAGGCAGTCAGCCTTATAAAGACATAGATAAACACATAATAGGAAAACTAAATAAACTAGAAAAATATAATTACCTAATTTTTATGCAATTAATAAAAGTGGACTTTAAAGTATAGTCAATAGAACTACAAGGAGAAGTAGATTAATCCATATCTGCATTAAGTAAATGCCACTCAGTGGAAGACATGCAATAGTTTTGAAAATAAGCATAAGGACATGACTGAAGGAGCATTTACAAATGTTTCACAGTGTGCAAGATTTTCAAGTATGTACAGAATATCGACAAAATTACACATACTGTCAGAGTTTTGGAATCCTACAAATATAATCTCTGACCACAGTTAAGTTTGACTGGAAAGAAGATAGTAATACATTACAGTAGGAAAACCATCATTAACAATTATTTATTACATATTTTAAAATAGCTAAAAGGAGAATTTTTAAAGTCCCATCACAAAGAAAAGATGAAAGCTTAAGGTGATGGACATGCTAATTCTTGGCTTTACCACTGTACATTGTATACACAAGTGAAAATATTACACTGTACTCCATAACATGTACAATTATGTGTCAATTTAGAAATTTTAGAATAAATTGAATAAAAATTTAAATACATTTTAAAAATAAGAGGGAAACTAGAGAATAAGTAATGTTAAAGAATATAACTTGTGGGTCACCAGGACTCAAGTTATCATATATCTGATGGAGAGACATGCAGGAATTCTGAATTTCAAATGGAAGGAAACCCTTTATGGACCATGGGGCTGTGTTCTTTAAGAGAGGGATGAATTTGAGGGATAGACACCCACTATGGGTACACACGGGCCAAGAATACTAACCACTCACAAGAATATATTGTCCTAGACTATGTTTCCTATCCTTTTTTTCAGCTGTTCCCATAAGCCTGAGGCCAAGGTAGAAAATGTCAAGATGAGATGAAATGGCTAGCCTAGGAAAACCTCCATGGCTCTCCCTACATTTTCCAACTCAACTGACCACAACAACACTCAGGAAGTCCTGAGACACTATGGGTTTGGGTTTCTGAATGAGTGAGCAGAACAAGACCACTAAGGACTCAGGCAAACTAGAAATAGTCCATGCTCTAAGTCTATGGTTATACTGATTTATTTTTATCATACTTAGGGTATGTTTTAGACACTTTATTAAGCAGTTAGGAATTATTTAGTACAGTTAGAGAAATCAATGCCTTAGAGGAATGGTTGCTTCTGTTGGCCAGGAAGCATATATGAGAATGCACATAGTAACACTGTTGGTACCCATCAGAGCTAAAAACAGATCAGATATCCAAGAACAGAAAAATGGATGAATATATTGAATTTTATTTAAATAAATACTACATGGTATTGAAAACAAAAGAACCAGAGCACACAAAAATTCATATGGTCATGAATCTAATAAAACTAATAGTGATTGAAATAAACTGATATAAAAGAACACATAACAGAATAAGTACAGTTCTACAGTATACTATTTGCTATTCTTGACTGTAGTCAGCATAGCAAATAAATGTAGGGCTAATGAATTTGTGTTAGGAAAAAGACAAGCAGGTATTGCCTACAGATCTGACTGCAGTATATCTCAAACTTGATAGTGGTTATAAGGACTTATACCTATAATTACTTATTAAATCATACCTAATACATTTTATGTAATTTTTCACATTTGTTATATTTCATAATATTTACTAATGCTCTTTGACAGTCTTGAGCTATCAGGTATTTAACATTTCAATGTGCAAATTTCTTTTTTATTTCCAAGCTTGCCAGTTGTTTCTTTAGAGTGCCCAGGTTTTTATTTCATGTAGACATATTTTAGTTTTAAAATGTGTTTCATTTTTGTATTATATGTATCCCTATGTTGATCCTAATCATTCACTTTAAAGCCTTTTTGAAATTCTATATTTGCATTTGTTTTTTTGCCAGATGTCTTTTAAGCATTAATTTTCTTCTTTTATAATATCGGCTTCTAAATTCAACTTGAATGGGTGGGATTTCTCTGAAATTTCTGTAAATATCTGCACTTACCTTTCTACAATGGATATCTTACTATGTCTTTTAGCTAGCCCCTATTACCCCATCATTATTCAAAGGTCCTGCCTTACTGTGCTATTAGGGGTAAATGAAACCAATAATGGAACCAACCTGAGACACAACCAAACTCATTGACACAATTTCCCTTCTTGTGCCTTTCCACTAATGCTTATAACAGTAATAATGACCAAGAAGAGTAACCCAGGATCTTTCCAATTCTTCCTTGATTGACAATCATCCATCAGTTAGTTATGCAGTTAATCATGTCCCATGTCTCAAATCTCTAACATCCAGTGGGGGAATGAAAGTTTCTTCCTCTTCACAGCTATCACAGCACTTCACAGCAATCTACACAGACATCTTAGACCTAACTGGGCCCAAAATTATATTCTTAAAATTAATCCACAGATATGCCTATTTGCCTTTAAAACTACAGTGCATAAAAGATAATTTAATCAGCTAAAATAATTTGAGTTTACTTTTATTTCTGCCTAGATAATCACAAGGACCAAGGACACCCACTTCCTCCAACCTCCAAAATAAAAAATAAACAAAATGAATTAAATAAATAAAACAAGTGTGAAAGCATGGCACATCATGTGAGAAAGGTCAGTGATGCTCAAAGGAATGGAAACAAAGTTGATTAATGATATGATTATCAGTCTTTGAAGCTGAGCTCATTACACTGAGATTCTGAACAAAGACAGTTAAAAGTTACAAGAAAAATTACAGGAGAAGCAATATGTTCAAAGAAAAAAAAATTCCAGAAATGTGCAGTCACTTTTGAAAACAGTTCAGCATTTTCTTTTAAAAAGGTAAATGTCATAAAATATAGCTTGTTTTACAGAAGAAAGAATAAAGCACACAGATATACAAAGATTTTCATGTGGATGATCTGGACAGCTCAATAGATGGAAGGTTTATTTGTAACCTTGACACAATTAAAATATCTATCAATAAGCAAAATAGATGCAAACTTCAACTCACACCATGAATGGATAGATCTCAAAATGACCACTCTGAGCAAAAGAAACCAGACAAAAATGGGTGCTTGCTACACAATTCCATTTATATAAAATACTAGAAAATTAATCTGTATTGACAGAAGTGAGAACAGTGGTTATTAAGGGCAAGGTTGGAAGGAGATGTGTGGAAGGCAGGACTGACTTGCCACAAATCTATATAAATAGCACATCAGAAAATATGAAATTATTTAAGGTGGTGATGCACATGCTCATTCCTTTATGGTGATGACTTTATATATGTGCAGGTGGCAAGACCTATCATACAATTCAATTGTATGAAGTCATACAATTCAAATGTGTACTGTTCATCATTTCTTAAGTATAACTCATTTGAGCTCTGAAAAAATTGGCAATAGTTTCTACACATTAATGAGGACACAGACATGGAAACCTGAAAATATGGAATTAAGAATAGGAGGCGGCGATGTCAGGGTGAGGGACGGCCATATTTGCCGGTGCGGCTGGAGCGGTCAACAACAAAAAGTGCGTGGGCGCTTGGAGGGTGCTCGGACAGGCGCGGGGACACTGGGCCACCGCGCCGCCGCCCGGCCTCGTCGCCGCCGCCGCCGCCCTTGCGGCCTGGCCCGGCTGCGCCCGGCGCGCCGCCGCCTGCGGGATGTCCTACAAGCCGAACTTGGCCGCGCACATATCCGCCGCCGCCCTCAACGCCGCTGGAAGCATCCACCCGCCTTCCACCAGCATGGCAGCATCCTCGCAGTACCGCCAGTTGCTGAGCGACTATGGGCCACCATCTCTGGGCTACACGCAGGGAACTGGGAACAGCCAGGTGCCCCAGAGCAAGTACGCGGAGCTGCTGGCCATCATGGAGGAGCTGGGGAAGGAGATAAGGCCCACCTACGTGGGGAGCAAGAGCGCCATGGAGAGGCTGGAGCAAGGCATCATCCACGCTCAAGGTCTGGTTCCGGAGTGCTTAGCTGAAACAGAGCGGAATGCCAGGTCCTAGCCGCCTTGCCTGCTGGGAGGGTCTCTCGACAGTGAGAGGTGACAGCTCATCTTCCCTGTTCAGATGAAACACTTGTTTTCAAAATGATAACAGTTTAGTTTTTTCTCCCAAGAGTCACAGTCTCAAAATATTGGGAAAATATTTCGAAGTTAATTAGGATTTGCATTTTACATAGTTAGGAATGACCCAGGGTTTTTTTTTTTTTTTTTTTTTTTTTAAAGCATTGATTTAAAAGATGCATGTGAAGTTATTTTACAGCAAACTATTGTTTGGCTCCAAGATACCAGTGACCCTTTAATCTTTTGAATACTTTATGTCACCCAAATTGTTCTTTGTTCCTTTTCATAAACTCAGTTGATCCCAAAGACTTTGTTTTAATGCATCCTGACCGCCTGCTTCACTTAGCTGGTCCCGTTTGCCATACAGTGTAGATTCTGCTTAATGGCACTTTTTTTGCTTAAGCATTTGCATGACTCTTAGTGCTTTGAAGTCAATTTTAAGAGTGCACAAATTATAAATACAGAAGAAAGAGCAACCTGCCAAATCTAACAAGGACCCCGAAAATTTTCATACTAAGACTGTATGTAGATTTCAGTTCTGTGTTTATTGTAAGTTGATCAAAACATCTGGAAGAAAATGATTAAAACTGTTTGCATCTTTGTATGTATTTATTACTTGATGTAATAAAACTTATTTTCATTAAAAAAAAAAAGAATAGGAGAAGTTGAAAATTCTTTCAGTGGTTTGTTCCATGGTTTGAACATTTCAGACCAGAAAGCTTCCATTAAAGAATAGATCGTTCAATTGAAGAAGACCATAGAAAATGGAAAGATCTCCTGTGTTCTTAGATATGCAGAATTAATACTGTCAAAAAGGGCATAATACCAAAAGTACAAAAGTGATTCAATGCAATTCCCATCACAATTTCAATGATATTCTTCATAGAAATAGAAAAAATTCATAGTCACGAAATTCATTTGAAAAAATAATTGGGGCAGAATAGACAAAGTAATCTTTAGCAAGAGAAGTTAAGCAGAAGGAATCACAATACCACACCATAAATATTACTACAGAGCTATAGTAACAAAAACAGCATGGTATTGGCACCAAAACAGACACATAGACCAATGGTACAGAATAGAAGACACATAAACGAACCCACATAGATACAGCTATCTCATCCTAGACAAAGGTACCAAAAGCATACATTGGGATGGACAAATAAAAGACAGTGCAATGAATCTGACATAACTTTTCTATGCACATATATGAATATGCCACAGTGAATTGCACCACTGTGTACATCCATAAGAAATTATTTTTTTAAAGAAAGAACTATGGGCAAATGGCAGAAAGATCAATAGAGGGAAGGGCACAGGGGGTGGGGAGACAGAAGGGAAAGGAGAGGTACTAGGGTCTGAATTAGAATAATATATAGTTTGTACTTGCATAATTGTGTCCAAATGGATTCTACTGTCATTATAACTAAAAAGAACCAAGTGAAAAAATAGAATAGAACTTTTGTCTGCTTTCTTGTCTGATAATTGAGATTTGAAGGAGTCTGAAGAAAAAAAGCAAAACGTTTTTCACAAGAAATGCTCAGACACATTTGGAAAGCTCCAATGTTTCCTAGATTTTTGCTTATAATTGAAGCATTTAAAAAATATATTGTAATGTTTCAAAATATGAGGAAGTAATGTTTCAAAGTCTATTTGTTGAAAGCCTGTATTTGCATTAGAGAGTGAAAAACCTAGGTAAAAATTTCCTAACATTTTGATCGATTTTTAAATTTTATTTTAGTATCATGGTTGAATTGTCTTTAAAATTACCTTTGGATTCGTATTGTTTTACAATACCTTGAATTCTCAAAAAGTAGCTTGAATACTTTGTTGAATTTCCTTAAATAAACTTCTCTAAATAGAGAAAGAAGTATTTTGCATTGACCACAAAGCCACAGGTTTATCATGGTTTGGCCTTTTGCTACAAAACATTTTTCACACATACATAATAGCAAAGAGAATAGTAAAATGAACTTCCATAGTCTTTACACATGTTCACAAATTCAAATTTTTGTCAATTTCAATTTTTATTTTTAATACTTAACCTGATTTATTATTTTAATCACAGCTACATGTGTGCACCTTTTATTCTTATTTTATTTGAGGTGCCAAGGATCAAACAGGTTTTACACATGCCAGGCATGTGCTCTTCTAATGACCAACATTCTCATAAGTAAATCTTGACAAATTGACAACTTCAATCGAATTAAGAAAGTTAGTTTGTTGTTTTGCTGTCTTTATTCAGTTATTAAAATCCAAAGGCTAATCTTTCTCTTTTTTTAATTTTATGCATCCCTCATGTGGGAAAATGACTGAGGTTTGAATTTTTGCTGTTATTTTTATTTAATTTTTACATTTCTGGGTTTTCTTGTAAGAGAATTACTGAATTTTATTAGTATGTCACAGTTAATAAAAGATTTTTAAAAAGGTAACAGACCTATTTAGCTCTTCCCTCTCCCTATTCTTGATTTTTTAGTTTTCACTCCTACAGCCTCTTGGTCAGTGTCCATTAACTGCTCTCACCTATGCAGTAACATTCTGCTACCCCTCAGTTCACCACTGATGTCCACAGAGCTCCAACAGTGGAAGAAGAGGTCAATATATTGAGTGTTTTCTTTAAACAAACATGTTTGACCACATAATCATATTTTATCATATGATATATGCTGATTATTCTATAAAACATCCATTAGTATAATAATCACTGAATGATTAAATAAAGAAACTAAAACTTCAGATTAGAAATAACTTGTTTCATGAATCATAGTCTCCCGCCCCCAGGGACATTCATTCTGCTATTATTTCAATCTGCATGTCCATATTTGGCAAATAGGAGGGTTGTGGTTGTATGATTTCGATTTACAGATATACTATAATTACAGAATAAACTCCTTAACTTCAAGGAAAACATTTTTTAAAGTGAAGCCTGTGATCATTTTCATGATATATAATATTTATAAATAGTTCAATTCCAGAATATTTCAAAGGAGTATATATTGGCCCTTTATATCAGTTATTCATGTTGTATGGCAAAAGATATCATTTGGTTTCATCTGCTCACATTATTGTAAAAGCCAAAGGTCAAGTGAATACCCAGGAAGGACAAAAATTCCCTTGGTCCCTCTGCAGCCTGATCCTATTAACTCAGTAACACGCTCCTGGAACAGGTCACCAAAAAAAACCCCACAGAAACCATTCTCAGTTTTCTATTTCATCTTCCAACCAGTGGAGTCATACTGATCTTCCTGAGGGATAATGAGCTGTCTCTTCAAATAAAAATATTCTTTAAAGTTTTAGAAATGCTTGCATGCCCCCCATAACCAGCTCATGGTTTACCTGTTCCATCCAGTCCCCCTCTCTCCCAGGGAAGGCACCACTCTCTTCTCCTTGTTGGGACATGACCACCTCCATGTTTATTGCTATTAATTTATAGACAAACTAAGGTAGAGTCTCCATGTCTTAGATCTCCCCTTATCCCCTATGTTTGGTAAGTGCCTGGACAACAGTTAGGATTCAATATATGTGCATCAGTATAGGCCCTGCCAGGAAAGAAAATTTTTATATGGGTCAATTGAAAAAAGAGCGAAGAAAGGACTGAAGAAATACACCAAGGGACTAGCTGCAGTGGTGCACACCTGTTATCCCAGCAGCTCTGGAGGCCGAGGCAGGCGGATTGGGAGCTCAAAGTAATCCTCAACAATTTAGCGAGGACAACTCAGAGATACCCTGTCTCAAAATTAAAAAAAAAAAAATTAAAGGACCGGGGATGTGATGCAGTTAAGTTCCCTTTGTTCATTCCCCAGTACAAAAAAAAATTTTAAAGAAGAAAAAATAAAAGAATTACACCAAGGAATCAAGTCCCTGGTGCTTATCAACTGCAGGATGACTTTACCTCCTCCAGCCATGAAAGTCCCCATTAATAAGGGAGCTCAAGCAGCTGGTGGTACAGAAGGGGAGCCCAGCAGTGACAGGCCCTCCCTTTCTTTTTTATCATACCAAAAGACCAAATGAAATGCAACCAAAAGGTGGTGGTCAAAGACAAAATGACCATAGAAGGCATCCTTCCTAGGAAGAGGAAAAGCTGAGGGTGAATCAGGCTATGATGGGGGCCAGCAAATGGAGCATCACTACCACAAGATGATTTTTAAAGAAACAAAGGTAAAAACACCAAGCTCATCCTAAGTACATCCTAAGTGCATGTGGCTACCAGTGACTCATGAAATGACTTTGAATCAAGGTTTAATGACTAAGTAAAGCGGTCACAGGGCATAATATCAGTGAAAGAATAACTCAGTTGTCCTTAATAATCATATCTCTAAAATGATCCACTTTATCCCACATTCTAATGAGTTTTAATATAAATTACAATATTTTATTATATATTACTAATCAATTACAATGCATCTAATACAATGAGAACTGTTTCATGTGAGTTAACTTGTTTGAAGAGAAACATGATCACACTCCTGTAAAAGAGGAGACTGAAATGCCAGCATTTGTTGGAGAAGTGATTATAATGATGGCTTTCTTTGAGGACAAGGCTCTTTGTCAGGCATTTTCTGTAAACTTTCACCATATCTATCTCATTAAAATTTTCTAGGTTGGCCCTGCCACTGTCATTTGTAGGCCAAGAACCTCTTCAGAGAAGGGAAGCACATTTGCATTCACAATATTAATAAACATATATGGTGTTCTCAGTTGTTAAAGGTAACTAAATATAGACCCATTTGTGACTTGGATCAGGTATTTTGGAAGAAAGTTGGAGTTAAATGTGGAATTAATTTAGATGACACTAAACCTAGTTCTGAGATTTCAGAGTCATTTGAGATCTATTTACAGCTAGTGAAAGAAAGTAAGAAGCAGTGTTACATGGTATCTAAACCATTGGCTCATGGAGCCCAAGTGGTTGGGTTCAAAGTCTACTCTGCCATTTCTACCTGTGACTGTGATAAAATCATGGACCTTTTCTCTTCTGGATCTATGGAGTGGTAATGACCATAGAGTGAGTCTTAATAGATGGAAACTTTCTTCTGAACACTGCCTAATGCACTATGAATCACATAAGTAAAATCATATTTATGTTCACCGATAACTGGCTGTAGCTAGCAAAAGTAAAAGCAAATAATGATAGATAGATAATGGTTCTATTGCCCAAATGCTCCACATATCAAAATGTTCCATGTAACAAAGCTTCCTTATTATTAAGCCATATTGATAATTTAATTGTGCAGAAAATAATGCTAAGTTTCAGAAAAAGATTGCTCTGAACATGGACAAATTTTAGGGAGCGATTTTGCAAATTTTCAGTCTAAAATGTGAAATAGTACAATTTTATTACTTGATGGTAAATTATGTTACAGTAATAAAACCCACATGACAAACAGATACACTCACTTTTAAATCATTGAGTGCTCTGCATTTGTGCCATTCATTTGGATTGAACATCCAGCAGGGGAAGAAAACACAATTTGAGGTCATCTGTGTCTAAAGACCCTGAATTCTGCTGTTTTAGTCTTCCACTTTAAAGTGAACTTTATATACACAGAAAGGAAATGAAATATTTTGCAAGGATTATTAGAGAAAGGAAGGCTTACCTATAACTGGAAATCTTGGAACTCTGAGTTTTATTCAATGTAAAACTTATTCTTACTGGTACCTTGCCTAGGTTGTCACTGCTACAATGCCTGTGATGTGAAGAAGAGGAGGTACCAGGGGCCTGATCCAACCAACAAAGCAATCTCTACTTAAAATTTGAGATTTAGTTTAATATCTGTCAGGATGGATATTAAATATCTACAGAATTTATTAAAACTAAAACTGTTCTTTTAGTGCCCACTCGAGACATCTTCTAAAAGTAGTCAAATGTAGGATATTTTGTATTATTTAGTTTTTCTTTGCTGTAACAAAATACCCGAGGAAAACCAATTAAACAGGGAAGGATTTATTTGATTCATGGATTCAGAGATTTCAGTCCATTGTCAACTGATTTCATTATTTCTGATCTTGTGGTGATGCAGAACATCCTGGTGTAAGGGTGTGACAGAGCAAGGTTACTCACCTCTTGGTGTCTGGGAGGCAGAAAGAGGACTACCCCAGGAGAAACATCTCCTTGGCATTCCACAATGACCTACTTCCTCTAGCTAAGGCCACCTTAGACAGTTTCTACTACTTCCAATATTCTATTCAGCTATGAATCCATCAATGGATTAATTAATCCACTGATTAGAGCCCTTATGATCCAATCACTTCCCAAAAACCCCACTTTTGAACATTGCTGTATTAGGGACCAACCCTTCAGTACATGGGCCTCTGAGTAGACATTCCAGATCCAAACCATAACAAGTAAAATTCTTAGATTACTTAATTCACTGTTCTTAGCAATTTGCATTAAAAAGAATAGAATAAGATGTTGATTTAGAGCACTCCAGTGGTAATGATTAGCAGATGAGAGTCCTGAAATGACAAAACAAATTAAAAAGAAAGAAACAAACAAACAAAAAAAAAAAAAAAAAGAAAAGAAAAAAATCTGGCTAATGAGAATCCTCCCAAAAATTGTTCCCCATATATGCTCAAATAGCATTTCAGAAATATGCAGGTGATTGTCAAATATAAAGTATAGCAATTCATCAAAAAGTGACACCAGTATTTAAATTTTATTTTGCAAACATTCAGGTACTTAAGTATCATTGACAGAAGAAATAACTGCCCCAAACTAATCAAATGACTATAGTTAAGATATTTCTCTGTTACTGTCTTAGCCATAAACTCTAAATACTGTTTCCAGCTAAAATTTGGTTCAAAGTCTGGGGCAGGAAATGTGCAGAATGAGCCTGAAAAATCTTGTATCATATGAAACCATGAAGCATCAAAGACTGCTTCGTCTATGTCAAAAGGACTCAGAAGCTAACTTGAAAAGGCCCCCAATTTCCTATGAATCTGTTTTTCTAGCTAACCATATAGTGGGTGGTGGCTTCATTTCCCACTAAAGTATTTTAGCTAGCAAATTGCTGAAGAATAATATCCTTAAAATATCAGGAGTTTGCAAGTGCTAATAAAATAATGGTTCTATATAGAATGATCATCAATGGTGTTCATTTCACAAAATGGCATCATTTGCTCCTGGTCAAAGGACACACCAACACTTCTGCTGAATTCTTATTATGCATCACAATTTAAATTTAGTCAGGTGTTTAGTAGGAAATATAGGAGCTAACTGACAACACAATAATTTTAAGAGCAAATCCAGCATTCCTTGGGAAATGATGATAAACACTTCATTTTCATCAATAAATAAACTGCAGATAATGAAATGAAATAGAGAAGGGAGAAATTTGTAGTTTAAAAGAGACCTAAATAAATGGTTGAATCTAGAGAATATCATGCTAAGTGAAATAAGTCAATTCCAAAAAACCAAAGGCTGATTTGTGGATGCTAACACAAAAAAAGGGAGGTTGGGGAGGGGAATAATAGCAATCATTAGATTAGGCAAAGGAAAACATAGGGAAGGGAGTGGAGAGGGGAATAGGATAGACAGTAGAATTAACCGGTCATAATTTCCTAGTCATGTATTTGAATACATGACCAGAGTAATTCCACATCATTTACAGCCACAAGAGTGGGATCTTAAATAGAATAAGATATACTCTACATATGTATAATCTGCCAAAATATATTCTACTATCATCTATAACTAAAAAGAACAAAAAAATAAAATGATAAATAGATCAAAGAGATCTAACAGACTTATCAATTTATTGCAATATATTCTTTTATTCCCTGAGGCTTAGTCAATATGTATTTTTTGAATTCTAGCTTGATTTATGCCATAGTCACTATTTTTCCACTTTAAAATTTATCTTCTCATTTATAAATAATTATATAATTCCATATCTGTGGTCTTCAATGTCTTTTTTTATGCTATTTGTTCCCTATCCTTGTCAAAAACTTACTAAAACTGCACACTTAGGATCAATCTTTCTCTGTGGATTATGTGACTGAACTCTTGTCATCCAGGGGTCATCTGAGTTCCATGCCTAGTGTAGATCTTGTCTTCTTCCTTCAAACTAATAAAGCTGAAGAAATTTTCCTTCTGGAATCTGTGCCTACATGGAGATATCAGAACAGGAACTATGTGAGGGGCTCACTAGCTCTGCAAAGAAAGGACAGTTCATGAAGGTCATAAAGATTTTTGTTTATATCTCATCTTTCATTAATATTCAAAATTAAAAATACTTTCTGTAATTTTCAGTGTTTACTTATGTTCTAATTTTAAAACCTTTCATTTCTATATATTGCTAATGTAGCTGTTATTTCTTCTGATTAAGAATACATGTGGTGGTGCACGCCTGTAATCCCAGCTTCTCGGGAGGCTGAGGCAGGATTGTGAATTCAAAGCCAGCCACAGCAACTCAGCAAGAACCTAAGCAACTCAACAAGACCCTGTCACTAAATAAATTATAAAAAAGGACTGTAGGTGTAAATTGGTTAAACACCCTGTGTTCAATCCCAAGTACCAATTTAGGCTTAATACAACTCATAAGTTTCAGTCACTCTCCTGAGATGCACAGGTAGATTCTTTGCCTACCAAATCTAAAATCAAAGTAAATCAAACAAAAACAGCACACTTCAATTTGAAAATGTGGTGTTATTTTTCCTTAAGGACTCTCTTCACAAGTCAGCAACACCAACAGACCAATTCCCTAGACTTAATATTCAGCTTTCCCACATTAATGCTCAGCAGGTAGAGGAGCAAGACAACTCTGTTGGACCTCTTTTATAAGGACACCAATTCTATCATGATGTTCCACCCTCATCACCTATATCCAAAATATAGGTGAACTCTTAATACCATCACATTGGGGGTTGGGATTTCAACATATGAATTTTGGAGGAAAACTGTCAGACCTAGGGACACAGGCATATTGGATTAGGGACCTCCCTACTACTGTATGACCTCATCTAATTCTGATTAATTATATCTATAAAAACCCTATTTCTAAATAATGCCACCTTATTGCCTATGAAAGAGATGGGGTTAGGTTTCATCATATGAATTATGTTTCATACTCAACAACTGAACTTATAAAAAGCATACCTCCTGTTCCTCTTATTTTCTTCTAATAGAGGGCTCAGCCTCTGAACTAGCTTGGCACTTATATCCACCATTCATGGGCCACTCTCCTTCTGTGTTCGTGTGTCTTAACAGATGCTGTTATCCTCTTCTCTTTTGTTCTTCCCAACAGTTCAATAGAATTTGGAATTTTGTGTTCCCTGATCTATTGACTAAGCAATTTTTTTTGTACCAGGGGTTAAACTCGGGGTCTCACTCATGCAAGTCAAGTGCTCTACCTCTGTTACATCTCCAGCCCACACTGATTTAACAACCACAAGTCATATATATTGGGGAACTATTATGAGCTGATTCTGGAAGATTCCTTATCATACCTGATCATAGTAGATATTCACAGATTTGAAATTATCCCCAATTTAGATATGTGGAAACTAAACTGAAACACAAATGACTTGATCAAGATCCTAGGGATTGTAAGTATTCCAAAGTACAAAGATGGTATTCTGAAAATCGTGTTTTATAGATGATTAGATGATTTAAATAATGATGTCAGAAGTTTATTGAGATTCTTTGCCCTTTGTGTTAATGTCTTTTTTAGAAGATAAGTAAATAAGAAGCTATATAAATTCTAATTCTATCACCAAATCTCATCTTAGGGAATATTTTGGTTTTGTTTCTGTTCGTTTTGTACACAAAGAGGCAGTGGGGCACAGTGGTTCAAAGTGGCTCTGGGGTAAGATCTGATTCTCATTCTAGCTCCTTACCTTGCTAGATCTGACCTGAAGAAATTGGCACAACTTTCTGTGCCTCAGCTTCTTAGTCTTTATGGAAGATAGGAATAGTACCTGTCTAAAAAGACAACTGAAGAATTAAGTTAATTAGCATACGTAGGCCTTAAAATGTGCCTGGAATATTCATCCCTGAGAGGTAATCACTAGATCAAGTTTAAACATTTAGTATCAACAAGGTTATCTGAAGCAATTTTTGTAAATCAATGTTTGTAAATCAACCATGTGTCAATTATTTGTGTTTTTGTCAAACCGATGATACTGACGATTTATAAAATTTTAAAGGACTGGGATTCTATGAAGGACATTGGAGAAGTACAGGTTTCCCTTCGCTCATACACATTTAATTTCACAAAAATGGGCCATAGAAAATTTGTTAGAAAAAATATTCGATGTTTAAAAAAATATTTTGGACAATTAGTAAGGGGGTATTATTTTTCACTCCCCCCCCCTCAAATTTTTGCTAGTTGCAAAAGATTTCTTATAGATGCACTGACTTTCTCTGCTATGTCATTGATTTGGTGGGGTCATGGTGCTCAAAGTAGAGTCCTTGTCCTGACCACACTTCTATCATTAGGCAACATGCCATGCCTACATCAAGCTGGATGTTCTGCATGGAACAACAGCCAACACCTAGGGATGTGCAGCAGGATGCATCACTTCCACATAACTGATTGTTCAGCCAGAATCCCATGCTGGCTCAACACTCTCCTATTAAATTACATCATCACATAATTATGCATATTGTATTAATGTCTGAGTAGCAGCAGTGTGGGGTAGAAGACGGTACTGGCAGAGAAAAACAGCCACGTTTTCCCATATTCATAAGGAATGGCTCCCCAAGAATACTTTGATAATCATTAACGGTCAGCATGGTCATTGAAGGGAATTGTCTGGTACACTGTTCTGAGCTGGTGGACCACTAAGGTTAAAGGTTAAGAAATGTTTCAATGGTTCAGTCCTGGTTGTTGACAAATGACCCCTTCCTCTACCCTTCCCCCACCATATCAAATACACAAAATGCATTCCATTTTGTAAGATTTTCTTTCCCCCTGTGGTATTGAACCTAGGGGTAAACTACCACTGAGCCCCTTTTCTTTCTTTCTTTCTTTTCTTTTCCTTTTTTATTGTTTTCTTAAGATAGGTTCTCACCAAGTTGCAGAGGGTTCCACTAAGTTGCAGGGGCTGACGTGTGGCACTCCTACCTCAGCCTACCAACCTACCCAGTCACTTGGATTACTGGTGTGAGCCACCATGGCAACCATCCTGCCAATTCTAACTCAGCCTTTCTTAAATCCACTCCCTCCTTTTCTCTCGCTGGTGTAAAATCACTGAGGAGTTGAAGTACTGGAAACCCATTTTAATCATTTTACAATATTCTCCCTTCAGTGTTCATAAAATAAGACTACTAGAACACTCTACCCAAAACATGATCCCACTGAGCACTGAAGGACTCTGTGTTGTCTATAGATTAAGTGTAATCCCCACTCCTTGTTGTTGAATTCTTCTCCAATGTGAGATCACCTCCTTTCAGGATCACCTCCACCCATAGCGTCAGTCCCTGGACACACTGCCACACTCCACCTGCCCATCTTTTGTGTCTCCCTTTGCCCACACTGTCCTTTTAGGTCACTTCCAATGTAAGGTTTTCCTTTCTTCACAAGGATTGCCTTCCCAGTCCTCACAGGAGAAGCTGGATTCACTCCATCCAGCAAGGTGGCATCACATCATGCTCCCCTTCGACACTCTTTCTAATCTGAATTTGCATGTATGTGTGCACACTAATAAGTAGCCTTCTTTTTTTAAAAGGAAATTTTCACCTCCTACCAAAGGAAAATGAATGTTAGGGTTTTGTTTAAAGTTCCTAAACATAAATTTTGTACAGGCTGAGGACCTGGTGGTACTTTTTCACATTCCTTGTAACTAATTTTTTTTAAAAATAAAGTAAAACATACAAAGAGAAAGTGAAAATAAGGTTCCAACAACCAATGAACACCTAAGCTGTCTGCTGTCAAACTGATTCAATTTTAATGACTTACCCATGT
This sequence comes from Sciurus carolinensis, assembly GCF_902686445.1. Lineage (NCBI taxonomy): Eukaryota > Metazoa > Chordata > Mammalia > Rodentia > Sciuridae > Sciurus > Sciurus carolinensis. Next base: position 1,101,397 of record NW_025920147.1, read on the forward strand.
GTGGGAAGAAAAAGCAGTGCATCCTTCATGTGTTTTACATCTGGCAAGCACTTCCTTTGGCAAATGTGGAAACTCTTGCAAAAGTCATGAATAAAACAGGCTGCAAAGTTTCCATTTTGAGTTGCAAGCCAATATTTGCTTGGAACAAGAAAGCTCCTGAACATCACATGCTCATCTCAGAATTCAGTTTGCAGTGCTTCTGCACCCCCGTGACCTATGGAAAGAGGTGCTCTCCCAAGCTGTAGCTGAGATTGAGGGACTTTTAAGTGAGACCTAAGCTAACCTAGTTCTCTGATTATCCTCCTCACAAGGACCACCTGGGGAACTTATGAGAAATGCCAATTCCTATCAACAGCAACAAAGATCTAATGCACACAAATTAAAACTGAGCCTGGGATTCCCATCTCAGCAAGCATCTAAATGAAACGGATGTAGGTGGTTCATGGGTCACACAATGGTGAAAGCCCAAGCTTCTGAGTGTTTCTTTCATACAATTCCAATCTCATTTGTTACTGACCCAACTCACACAGTTAAATGAGGCTACTCTGTTTACAGATTCCTTGTGACATGTGCCTCCAGGCCCCTCCCACACTTGTGCACAACATTGTCTTCACCCTCAGTGCCCTTTCTGCATCTGTCTTCAAAGTCCATTCATACATATTACTTGTCTCCAAGGCTCAGGGCACTTAGGACCATTTTAGTGGCACTAAGCAATATGCATCATTTTAACACCATCTCCAACAATCATCTCCATAACTGTTTTCATTTTTCAAAACTAAAACTTTGTGTCCATTAAACCTTAACTTCCTGTCTCCCTTCCCCAGTCTTGGGCACCATCACTCTATGAATTTGATGATCCCAAGTACCTCGTGGAAGGGGAATCATATAGTATTTGTCTTATTGTGACTGGTTTCTTTTGCCTGGCACAAGGTCTTAAAGATCTATCCATGTTGCATTATGTGTTGGAATTTTCTTCATTTTTAAGACTGAATAATATTCTATTGTGTGGATGCACATTTTGCTCATCCATTCATCTGTAGCTGGGCACATACCTTGTTTCTACCTCTTGGCTATTGTGAATAATTTGACCATGGATGTGCACATTTTTTATTTTTATTTATTTATTTATTTTTATTTTTTTTATCCTCAGGAGTCACCAGGTACCTGGCCTTTACTGCTCTGAAATGCATCCGGAAAAGACTGGACCCTGAAGAGGTCATAGAAACTGCCCCTGCCACCCTTAGTCTTGGAGCACCTTGCTCATCGGCAAGTAGGACTGTCTGTGACTGGGAAGCACCTGGGTCCTTCCCCAGGGAGAAGCCAGGACACAAGCTACAGCAGGAGGGAGCCCCCAGGAGGGTTCCCGGGGGACAGCTGGACACAAGGAGTAACTCTTAGAACAAACCCTTATAACTCAGTTTCGGGAGAAGAGAAGGCCTGGGAGCTAGGGTTGAGGGGAGCCAAGGTGCAGGGCGCGGTCCAGCGACCTGCACAATGAGAGGGGCATTAACCCCAGAAAGGGGTCGGGGCTCAGATTCAGAACCACAGTGAGGGCGCCAGGAAGAAGACACGAGTGAAGCCACCCTGCCGGCTCCGGGGGTGGGGGGTCGGGGGGGGCTCAGCCTTGGGACCCCACGGCCAGGGGACCTAAGTCCGGGTCCAGGGAAACAGGTCGGCCACCGGTTGGAGGCCTGGGGGTGAGGAACTGGTCATGGACCGGAGGGGAGGGGAGGAGGCAGAGCGGGCTGTAGAGAGAGGAAAGGAAGGAAGCTGGGGCGCCCAAGGACCAGGACAGTAGTGCGACCCCGCGAGCTAGGGCACCCTCGGTCTCCCGGCCGCTCACGGGTTGGGTAGGCACGTGGCCTAGGAAGGCGGTCGGAGCCCTGGGACTGGGAGCGCAGGTGCCGGGTCCAACGGTGAGGGCGCGAGATCCGGCCCTGCGTCTGGGAAGCGAAGGTGAAGGACATCTGGCCCGGGCGGCGGCAGCCTCAGCGTAGGCGCCAGCGCGGCGGAGCAGAGTGGCTGGAAGCATGGCGGCGGCGGCCCGGAGGGCGAGAGGAAGACACGCCGGATGTGCACATTTTTTAAAGAGAAGGGGGAAGAATGTGATTTTTAAAATGGTACATCGGAAGTAAAAAAAAAAATATCAGAGATGTTATAAAATGGAGTGAATTGGGTAAATCACCTGGAATTCTGAGTTTTATGTACAGAGGCAAATATATTGTGGGTCTCATAAAATTGAAACTTTGGTGTTTCTCATAGGAAAACCTCCTCCACTGCCCAATGCTCAATTTGGGTTAGGAATTTTGTATTGCTGAGGGAAATGATGCAGAGGTGAATATAATGCTGGTCCTTTTAGTTAAGACTCAGATTCACAGGTGGGTGTAAGGATAACACAGGAGAGGAGAACTGAGAGTGACTCAGGATTCCTCAGTGAGTTAGTAGGTCCCCTTGTGTAGACAAGAACAAGGCCCACATTTACGGAGGGAAATGGTGCATTTATTCTTCCTTTGATGTCTCAAATTTAGTTCACATTGAAAAAGTATAAATGAAAAGAATAAACTTTAATAATGCATGATAGAGTTTAGTTCTTTCAAATTCAAGAGAGGAAGAAGCCTTACTAATATTCTAATTACTAATAATTCTTGTATCTGATTATCATCCAACAACATGTGGTAGAGAGGGCAGAGTTCAGCATGAGGCAGTTACAAGCTGGAGTGTGAAAAATGGCCAGTGGCCACCAGAAGAGGCAAGGAAGGGTTCTCCCCATCAGGCTTCATGGGGACCAGGGCCTCTCCTGGAATCTGGATTTCTGCCCCCCAGATCAGTGGGAAAATGAATTCCAGTTATTTTGAGCCACTTCATTTATGGTGCTTAATAATACAACAAGTAACCATAGCAGATGGGAAATGATCACATAAGGAAAACAATCAGAAGACTGAAAAGAATCCATCATTAGATCCTCCTTACATTAGAAATTATACAAGGAGAGAACATGTCACATGTCCTCATGAAAGAGCAAAACTTGAGCTGGTCAGTAGGGGACAGAGAGTGTGTGGTGCTATGAAGATACTGTAAATAAGGGAAGAGACAAAACGTCATGATGTTCAGAGAGGACAGTGTATGATAATGATTGGACATAGAAGAGAAGAGACATAGAGACATAGAAGTGAAGAGACATAGAGTGAGCAGATGATGCAAGATAGGCAAGCCAAGGCAGAAAAGGTCAAAGAGAAGAATGCTGCCTGTGCAGGAACGGGTATGTGGCCTGCCCAGAGCTGAGTTTTAGAAGACGAGTGCTTTCTGGTTGAAAATGTTATATGGAAAGGCCAGTTAGGAGAGTTATAATAACCTGGAGGAGACACTGCAGGGTCCATGGGACAAGTTGGCTGCAGGAGTAGAGGGTTCTTCTACTAACAGCATGGAATGGAATTGGCCACTAGTGGAGATGGAGAGAGAGTGGCTCCATGCTGGTGCCATCAGGAGAGGCAAAGAAACTGTAGGCAAATGGAAACTGATTCAATGTGGAGGTGAAGTCATCCTGATGAGGAGTTCATGGGACATTATGGGAGAAATGTTTGGCCAACATGCAATGGTGGAGTAAAGTTCAGAGTATAGAGAGCAGTTAATTATGCAAATTTCTACTTACCTAGATGTGCCATTGGAAATATGAGGAAGACTGCAGTCACCCTGAGAGAGAGAACTGAAGGTTGGAGAAAGACCACTTTGAAAAAAAGGATATTGGAGGGAGCTGCTCCATGAAGCAGCTTCTAAGGGGCGACCAACACCTTTTACTCACTGCTTGTAACACAGTCATGAGCAGGATCTGAACACCTCCCAGATGCCAGCTCAGCTGTGTTCACACTCTGGAGCTAACTAAGAGCTCTCCCTATAGACTATTGGGTTCCTGGACCTAGCGGGCACATAAGCACCACAAGTTGTCTGTCTTTGTCTCAGAAAAGTCTTTGTTAGACTGGAAATCCACAAGAATGGAAATCCATCTGGCTCAGATGTCCCTGACAGTGGAACTGGGTTTGATTTCTCTAAGGGGAGCCCCTTGCCAGTGATCTCCTTTGCCTGTGATCCCATCTCCTGCAAAGCTTTCAGCCTCTTCAGCCTCCAGGTTGTGGCTCACCCCATGCAGACTTGTGTACTTCACAAAGTGTTACTTCTGTTGATTTCAGGATGTGGGGGAGCCCATAAAAAGCAAGCTGCTTTTTGATATTTGACCAGTTCACATGGGATGAGATTAACTCCAGGCTTTCCTGAGGTTGTAAAACATCCCCTTAAGTGTTCTAGCTTCACTTTGATGCACCCTTTTCTTCCAAGCTAAGAAGATAAGCCAGCAAGTGAAGTGGGAGGTTAGGAGCTCTCAGGGTTTCCAACCTCACTAAGGCAGAAGTGCCATAAATCACAGAGGAAGAGCTGAGTTCAACATAGCGCCAGCTCAGCTCACTTCAGCTCACACACCACGGGGTTTTTACTAGTTCAGATAAGGTCAAGGTTACTAATCCAAAGATGTCATCTGAACTGATTTCCATTTCCAGCTCCTTCCATGGATGAAATATTGATTATTAGGAAGTGATGGGTTTTAGACTACTATTGGTTTTATTTCTAAATAGATGAGTCCCCCCCTTATTCACAGGAGTTATATTCCAAGACCCCCAGTGGATGCCTAAAACTGCAGATGGTATTGATTTTGGAGATTTGAGGCTGGATACCTGAAGAAATTTTCAGGGAGCAGGTTTATTTAAGCTGCAGTTGTCCAGAGGGTACAAATGCCTGAAATCTCTGGATCCCAAGTCTGGAAATTCTTTTAGATTTATCCTCAGTGGAGTGGTTACATGACAGTGGGTGGGTACATAACAGTTAATCTTTGTCCCAATATTATGTCAGACAGAAGTTTCACAAGTTTTTATCAAGGGAAACAGAGATAATAATTTTTGTATAACAAGCACTCTTGAGACAGTCTATCACACCTTTTGTTTGCAAACCTGGCATTTATAAGAAAGAGGAAGCTTCAAGCTACATTGGGCTCTGTGCAGAACTCCTGTAAAATCCTGTTGACACTGTAAAATTTTGCCGACAAGAAGCTTAATTATGGTAGGGGTCCCTAGAGAAGCTTATATATTACAATTATGGTGGGAGGGGTAGTTTGGTCTGCTTCATGATTAAACCCTGTAAGGTATACACTGTTTTCTCTACTCATAATGCCTATGATAAAGTTTAACTTTAATCAAGCACAATAAAAGAATAAGAACCATGACTTATAATAAAATAGAGAAATTATAGCAATATACTCTAATGAAATTTCCAGTATCATCATGCTTGTGCCTTGAGGTCATTGTTAAGCAAAATAAGGGTTACTTGGACACAGAATTGTGAAACTGAGGTAGTAGATCTGATAATCAAACTACTGAGCAACTAATGGGGAGGGAGCATATACAATGTGGATACACTGAACAAAAGGAAGATTCACCTCCCAGGCAAGACAAAGCAGGATGGCATGAAATTCTGTCACATAACTCTGGAGAGTGTGCAATTTAAAACTTATGCATTGTATAAATCTGAAATTTTCCATTCAATATTTTTGAACCACCCATGGCTATGAGTTACTGAAATCTTGGAAAGGAAAACCACAGATAAGTGGGGGAAACTGTCTATACATCTTATAATATTTAACATTAAGGTAAAGCAAAATTTGGCAGATTTTGATAAAACCTTAAAATGGTTAATAAAATTCAGACACTTCTGTAACCCAAGAAATAGTTACTAAGGGAAACTTAGGTTATTTTTATCTGAGCAAAATTTTCCCATCAATGCTTCTTTCCAGGGTTCTGTTACAAAGATGGTGTTAGTCTCCAAAATTTTTTAAAAGCAGTTTTCTGTTTTTACAAGTTTTTAAAAAACACATTTTAAAAAGAGCTCAGATAGATGTGGAATCCAATCTGTTTCCTTCCTTGTTTCCCACATCCTGACTCTGCTTCTCTCACCTTCTCCCCATCTCTTCCAAGTAGTCTCCATGAGGGAAAGTGCTCTCTTCTGAAACCAACATCTTGCACAAAGCTGGTCACACAGTGGTCCTTATCTGTTAAATAAGTCATGATTAAGTATTTTATAAATTAATTCATTTAATTTTGTCACGAGAAAAGTAAGGTTTCTGAAGCCTTTTGGGTTTTGTTTGTGCCAAATGAGAAATAGCATCCCTGAGGAGGATCACTGACCTCATCACAGCGTGTCTTACTTGTTCACACTCACAGGTAATCCTCACGAGTGCTCCAGGTAAGCTCCTTATCTCCACAAAATAGTAGGGCAAATTGAAGCCACATCACTAGAGGTGGTGAGTGGAACACACTTTTCTGTTGCTGGTGATTTGCATTTCCTTCTGTTCCATGTCATGGAGTCCTGCTTTGTTCTGGGGCGTTGGTCATTCCACACGGGACTGCCTCTTATTTTTGTAGACAGGAGCCTGGGTAAGAGATCAGAGCAGGATAGTTTTCCATAGAGAATCCGCAATTTAAACCCCTTTCCAACCTGGAAACAGTGCAATCCTTAATCAACAATGGAAACACTAAGAATCACTACTGAACACATCTAATTCTCAACCCTAACTGTCCACACTACTCTCCCAGAAGAAGCACAAGGATGAAGAAGTTCACTCAATGCCATGTGGTCAGGGGCAGAGCAGCCCATCCCCAAATCCATTTTTCTTTGAGTCTTTGGGCACAGTTTCCTCAGTCAATCTGATGTTCCATGTGACCGCACAGATGCAGCTCCCAGGCTAGCCTTGGCACATAGCAGGTCTTAGAGAAAGATGTTTTTCTGTTTTATCTCTACTGCCTCCTGTTCAGATGGTATAAGAACCAGACACAAAACTGGAGATGACCATGAATGCTTCATTTTATTTTTGGTTGTTTAAACCAAGGTGCTAGTTATTTTATACATTTTTCAAAAAGCCATCTTTGAAATGCATCACTTGACAATGTCTCTTAAGACTTAAGCTATATCTTTAGCCCAGGGATAACTCACACCACCCTCCACATAAAGCCATCCTGGGCTTTATGTGTTAGCAGCTGCTCTAACCTGCTCTGAGTTTCTGGAAAGAGCACTGAGCCAACCTCTCCTATCAGTGGGTGCTTGGAGTCCTTCCACACCAGAAGATCTTGGCATTCCACTCTGTCCCCAGAAGCAGCAGAACCATGAGGAGTCCAGGATTCTGAGATGTGAGAAGAAAAGTGAATTGACTGTAGCTATTTTATGTAGTAAAGCAATGATGTAGAACAGATGGAGCTGAATACCGGAGGGATTTTTCAGGAAGATGGTTTATTTAAGCTGCAGTGGTCCACTGGGTACTCTGGACCTCAGAGTCTGAAAGTTCTTTTAGATTTATCATGAGTGGGGTTGTTACATGACAGTGGGAGTGTATGGGGACATTAGTTACTCTTTATCCAATATTCTTAGCCTCGACAGTGGTGGTTTTACACATTTTTACCAAGAAAGTAGAGATAGTATCTTTAGCATAGCAATAATCTCTCTTTAAAATAGACTCTATCACACCATTTGTCTGCAAATCTGGCATTTACAAGATAGAGGAAGCTTCACATCACTTTGAACTCTCTGCCCAACTCCTGTGAAATCCTATTGACACTCTTTGTAAAATCTTGTTGACTAGGAGTGAAAATTAGGGGTTCTTTACAGGTAGAAAGGATGAGATATTTTCCAGGGAGTTGCCATCATGACACACTGAGGAATCAGCTGTCAAACAAGGGCACTGCTGAGATTTTAGCATCAGAAAATTGACTTGATTTGACTATTGTAGTCTTTGGTTCTCCTGTACCTTGAGTTTGACCTTGAGACCCTGAGAAGCTGCTACTGCTACTGTGAAGCACTGAAGCACCTGCTTCTCAGCCCCGACCAGAACAACTTGCTCTATGGTGCCTGCTTCAAAGACTGTGGCCTGGGCAACTGAGTTTGGGTCATGATCATAGGACCTAGGTCCCAGCTATAAAATGGACTAAAGGACTGTATTACAAGGTCCACACAAAATGGACTCATCATCTTGGGCATGGAAAGAAGAAGAGAGAAATATGGACAGTCTATCAATGTGTGAAAGGCAGTCATGAAAACAACAGCAGGTTATGAGCTGCCATATTCTGGGCTAACCTACAACCTGATTCTATACTGAGTACCTCAATGGTCTTGAATTAAGGCACTTAGTTCTCAACATCAACCCAGGTGCCTGACTTCCAAAGGCATTGTCACAATGATGAAACAGACTTAAGTTTCTTGCACACAGTAATGTTTGATAAATGGTGCAAGGATAAGTATTCAGGTTTTAAGTTTCTCTTATCTGTCTTTGATCATCCTAGGATTCTCTTTTCAATCTGAAATCCATGAATGGACAGAGCCAAAGAAACTAAGTAAACAAGGATGGGGCCAGACTTCTCTTTCAGCCTTAATGTGATACCATATCTGCAGAGGTGCAGATTGAAACATTACATTCTTCTCTTGCACCAAACACAATCACAAAGCTTTTTATTATTGATATTGTTGATATTCAATATCCTGATGTCACCTCCTATTGCTGTTCTTATGTAATCACTTCCTAATCGAATTTGCCAGGCAAATTAGTAGTAGATTGTGGTTAAACTCTGTGTCTGATATTATTAGTTATGTGACCTTGACTAAATCTTCATCTTGAATTATGACAACAAAATTGTTGGAAAATGCCCTTAAAGTTTACATGGGATAATACATATTAAAATATCTGGTCCTCATTAGATGTTTAATCAAATACATTTGTCAATTTTCATGAAAAGATCTGGTCCAGTGTCTAGCATAGAGCAAGTGCTTAAAACATGCATTTACTATTTTCTGTATTTTAAACTAAAATTGAAAAAATATATATAGTAGGAAATTTTTATATATAAATATATATATGGTAGGAAATTATGTTCACATCACTCAAAGTGTAGGTGAAAATGAGAAACAATGACTTTGTAAAAGATGTGTCATAAATCTGGTAAATTTGGTATAGAATATGATCACATGAATTTGAATACATATTCCTGTTTAGTCCCATTCAGACTGCCATAATGAAAAGAGCATAGAATGGATCACCTTAATGGTAAAGATTTATTTCTCACAGTTCTGGAAGCTGGAAAGTAGAAGATCAAGGCATAACCAGATTCAGTGTCTGGTGAGGGCTTCCTGGTTCCTGGACAACATCATCTCACTGTGTCCTCATGATTTGTAGGAGAGGCAAGGAAACTCCCTGAATTCTCTTTTATAAGGGTACTGACCTCATGACCAGTAACTTCCCAGAGGCCACACCTAATGCCATCAAATGGGAGATTGAGTTTCAATGTATACATATGGTAGGGTCATAAATATTCTATCTGTAGCAGTCTCTACTTGTAGGAAAGAATTGAGATTCTATGAGGAACAAATCAGTCATGGGAAAGAAATGTGAGGGCCAAGAAGACACAACCTGTTCTGATGTGAGTTTATGAGTGTAGTAGTTAAGAGGATGAACCACCTCCAAGATGGTAAGGCAAGTGGATTCAAGAATACCAAGGAACCTGTAAGTCTACATCCTGTAAGTCACAAACGAGATTCTAAAGACATGAAGATTAAATAGTGATAGTGCTTCTAGAGAAACACTTATCCAGAGGCATGGATAATATTGAAGTTGGTGAAGTCAAAACTGACTGGAGGATTCATTGGCACTGAGAGTCCTCTTCACTGAAATGAGACATTTTTGTTCTGTCTCTGAGGCTCCTGGAGGGGTGGACATGCAGCAGGATATGGTTTAGAGCACAAGATCCCTGCCAAGGAGGGAAATTAACAAATTCAACCATGTGATCCTGAATCAGGGATCAACATGACCTTGGAATGTGGGGTGGGGTGAGCCATTTTTCATTAGAAATGAACACTGGTTTTGATATTAATATCAATAAAGGTGTAAATCAATGATCAGTTCTATTGCATTTGGCAGGTATTTCTTATTAATCTTGGAATACAACAATACAGAAAAATCTGCCCAGTTCTGGACTATAATGTTATCCATTGTTTTGGAACACTGTATTAAAAAAAAAACACCTGATTATAAGGAAAAATAAAATATTTTGACATCTCATAGATTTATAAATTCCGGGAAAGTTAAATAATTTCAAAATAAGTAATAATTTGGTCATGGGTGTGAATCTTAGCAAAGGGGCAGGATAATTTGTGGGTGAACAGATTCCTGGATCCTGGGTTGGAACAAGGCTAGTCAGTGACTTAGGTAACACTGTCATGATTAAGACGTGACTAAGAGTCTGTTAATCTTGCTATGTTAGATCTCTCTGGGAAAAGTAGAATTTATGTTTCATCATGGATCTAAGAATTTTCTTATCTCTAATTATATTTGGGGAAGTTTTTTTTTTAAAATAACTATCTTGATGCTTTATCCCATAGCAACATTGTTTTACTTATGCCCACTGTACTGGGACCTTGATCTAACTTTAAAACAAAAAATTATCTGCAGCTGGTTCTCTACAGAATTGACATGAAGTATGTGTTCAGTTAAGATATCTCAGAGGAATTAGCACATCTATGAACTGTGCATAACTGATAAAGCAGTCTTCTCCTTGCACAATAACAGTGTTCACAAAATGAGTTGTCACTAAACAATTTCATTCAAACAAAAATTGAACATTTCCATTTTAAAATAATTCACAATGGGACTTGTTAAGTTGCAATGGGACTTGCATATTTGTATTAACATAAATACACATAAAATATATATACATATATATGCATAAACTTTTCTTTAACAGGGCAAAAATAATTCCAATTTAGTAATTTTGGATTATTGAACACTGAAGTAGATTTTTTATACATTTTATTTTATTTTTACAACAACTTAAAATTCAGGGGAAAATATAGCTTTCCCATAGACTTTTCTCTTCCTCACCTGTACATCCTCCCCCACTCTCAATATCCCTCCCCAGAAAAGTGTGCTAATTACAATCAATGAACCTATATTGACACATAATTATCACTCAGGTCCCATAGTTCACAATACATCTCACTCCTGATGCACATTATGTCAGTTTGGACAGATGTATGACATTACCCAGGATTATAGATCATGCAAAATCATCACATTGCCTTAATAATTTTCTGTGTTCTCCCCACCCAAACTATCCTTTATTTATTCACTTTTTTACTATAATGTTTCTTTTTCATAAACTTTGAATGATATGGAAATTGAAAAAGCAGAAAATTAAAGAACCCTAAATTCTTTCATGTTCCCATTTCTCAGATGCTTTCTATGGGATTAAGGAGTATGAGACCATCCTGGGGTTATACTTATAGGCAGATCATACTTTTCAAGATTTGACCAAGCACCCCACCATCCACTATAATCTCATGAATGGGAGAATTCCTGACTTCTCCATCCTCATTTCCCTCCCCGACTGTTCTCTAATTTGTCCTCTCCTGCCTCTGGCCCTGGCAGTGAAATGGGAAGAACAGCCATCACAAAATCCCCCACAACTTCTCTCCCTGCTGGTACAAATGCCCCAATTCCCAGAAATGCCACATGGCAAGAGTAAGATTATCTCATCCCAACTGGGGAAGAGTGAATTCCATCCTATTTTAACATTGTTCCAAAAACTCTGTCTCTCTGTGTTGTGAGGAGGGGTGTAATTTATAAGGAGAGGGTTCCAATGACACAGACTTCAGAGAACACTAGCTACATCAGGGGAAAGCACTTCCCCAGAAGAAAGGTCAGAAACAACATTTAAAAATTCACCACTGAGGTAGCATACTATGTAACCAAAAGATTTACACACTACATAGTTCTATGGAAAATAAAAGTGGATTATAGTTAGGAATAGAAGAAACTGACTCTGAGGAACAGAACAAAGGAAGTCCCCAAACCAAGAAGAGGGAGACAAAACTAAGAACTTAACAAGAATTTGATTTTTCTAGTGCCCATAGCTACTCCCATGGTCAAAGAGCCCAACTCCTAAAGACCTATTTAAATCAGGTTTATCACCCTGTACAATATGTCTAGTTCCAAACAAGAAAGTTACAGTCCATGACAAAAGGCCAGAAAAAAATTCAGTCCAAAGGGACAAACCAGTTTTCAGCATTAAACTCCAGATGGCAGAAACGTTAAAACTATCAGTCAAGAAATTTAATCGTGAGTAATATATTAAATATCTCACACAAGATCAGATGGCGAATGTATGTGAACTCAAAGGATTCAAAAGGAAATGTTAGATTAAGAACACAGTAACATAATAAGGAATGACTTTGTTGGGTTGGATCATCAGTCATCCAAACAGTGACAGGGATGAATAACTGAAGTTGAAGACTGATCAACAAAATTACCCCAACTAAAACACAAGGAAAAATTACAACATAACACCTAAGCATGGTAGTTAAATATTTTAAGAGGAAGTTAAAAATTAAAACACAAGTCGTTGAAATATTAGGAGGAAATGAATGTATCAAAAACATATTTGAAAAAAATCATGAAAAATCTTCCCAAATTGATGGCATATACCAAACCATAGATCCAAAAATCTTACTAAGCAAGATAAATACCAACACACACAGACACACATACATATACACACACACACACACAATTAAATTAGACAATTATTCAAATTGTAGAAAAGATAATTGGCTGATTATTTCATGTATTTCTTGATTTTGTTATATTCCATGCATTTATTTGTCTACTCTTATGCCAATACAAAATGATTATGGTTATTAGATCATTAAAATTAATCTCAAAATCAGGTTGCATATTCCCTCCAACCTTGTTTTTCTTTTGCAAGATAGCTTTGGCTATTCTACATCTTATAATTTTCTCTACACATTCTAGAATCAACTTTCAAAATTCTTCAAAACTGTCCGATAGAGTTGTGCTTGTATGTGCATTCAACCTATAGATAGAATTAGTTAGAACAGGTATCATAACAATATAGTATTGTACAATCCATGAACATTGTATGCACATTTCTCTGTGCCTTAATTTCTCACTAAAATATTTCATTTTTATCATTACAGGGGATTGCAACATGCTTCAAGTTTTTTTCCAATTTAGTTTGTGTCTCCAATGCAGAAGAACTAAAGTAATAGTTATAATAACTTTTGTTACTCTTTTACTTTTTAAAAATGTTATAATCTCTTTTATTTCTATTATAGTTACAAGTCAATAATTTTGCATACCTGGATATTCACTTATTTTAGATTACATCATATTGCTCCATATAAATTTGTCACAATGTATTTCATAATCTGAAGGACCAGTTGTAGGCTTAAGGAGAGGAACTAAAAGAAAAGTTATTGTGGCTTTAGTGTAAGCATGATAGCACATGGCCACTCTTGTCTATACTCTGTAAAGGATTTGTGGAGAGACAGTGATTTTTTGATTTTACAGTTGGAGATAATCTATATGAACTGTGTAAAGAGCAAGTGATTCAGTTTCTGAAATGCCTGAGCCCACATTCCAATGCTAACACTTGCTCACTTGCTGATTCTAAGAAAATGTCTTATTGAGCATAAGTTTCATTATTCACATTGTTTTTCCTAGGAGTGTAATGCAATAATGAATTCATTGACCTCCCAAAAGACATGAATAAGATACAAAAGTAAAAGACTATTGTTGTTTTAGTTAGTTGTGTTTTTATTCTAAGGTTTGTTAAATTATTGCAACTTGCTAAGGATCTATAATTTATCATTTCATGCATGGGAAACAACATTTTACTTTCTACATAAGATCTTTTCAGTGTTTTCATGTTTAAGAGAAGCAAAGATCCTAAATGTCCCTAAGCACTATTCACAGATACACTAGGAATGCTGAATGCAGGTCTGGTTACATAAATTGCAGGCCCCTGTGTAAAATGAAAATATAAGCCCTCTTGTTCAGTATGCAGGTAATGAGTGCATTAAAATACAATTTTTTTTTCTTTCTTCACAGTCTTACTTTGGATGTGTATAAAATTCTTAGCAAGAATTTTACCATTCAACTCGTATAATGTCAGTAAATCAATGTAAATCATTTAACTCGTGTAGAAACATTGAAATAAAAAAATTTCTATTTTGAAACCCACAATTCATATGCATTTTATTCACACCAGAACTGTAGACATACTGCATATAACTATGTTAATCAACTGTTTATATGTCACTTCTGATACATGCACATTCTAACACTTTCCACCTCTAGGCAGCTGATGAGTAAGGAAGGATTAGAACAGAAACCTGAGTTCCAGCACGGCTTCTTCCCAGAGCAGCCGCCACCGCCGCCGCGCTCCTCACAGTTGCATTGCCTGCAGCAGCAACAGAGCCAGGACAAGCCCTGCCCGCCCTTCGCGCCCCTCCCGCACCCGCACCACCACCCTCACCTAGAGCACCAGCAGCCGGGCAGCGGCGGCAGCAACCCATGCCTCCGGTGCAACAGCTGCGCCTCCTCCTCCGGTGCCCCGGCGGCGGGGGCGGGGGTGGGCGATAACCTGTCCCTGTTGCTCAGCACCTCCTCGCCCGGCGACGCCTTCCGGACCCGCACCTCCTCGCCGCTGTCGGACTCTTCGTGCTGCTGCTGCTGCTCGTCGCGCCGGGGTAACCAGCTCAATGTGAGCAAGCTGACGCCGTCCAGCCATGCCAGTGCGCTCCGGCAGCAGTACGCGCAGCAGCCCGTGTCCGCCTCCCAGTACCACCAGTGCCACAGCCTGCAGCCCGCCGCCAGCCCTACGGGCAGCCTCGGTAGCCTGGGCTCCAGGCCCCTGATCGCGCACCACAACCACCATCCGCACTGGGTGCACCACCAACACCACCAGCCCCAGGAGCGCCGCGAGAGCAACCCCTTCACCGAAATAGCCATGAGCAGCTGCAGGTACAACGTGGGCGTCATGCGGCCGCTCAGCAACTTGAGCGTGTCCCGCCGGAACCTGCACGAGATGGACTCGGAGGCGCAGCCCCTGCAGCCCCCTGCGTCTGTCGGAGGAGGTGGCGGCGCATCCTCCCAGTCTGCCGCCGCTGCTGCCGCTGCCTGGTCCTCAGCCCCAGAGATCGTGGTGTCTAAGCGGGAGCACAACAACTCCAACAACCTGGCGCTCTACGGAGCCGGCGGCGGAGGAGGCAGCACTGGAGGAGGAGGCGGCGGCAGCAGTGGGCATGGCAGCAGTAGTGGCACCAAGTCCAGCAAAAAGAAGAACCAGAACATTGGCTACAAGCTGGGCCACCGGCGCGCCCTGTTCGAGAAGCGCAAGCGGCTCAGCGACTACGCGCTTATCTTCTGCATGTTCGGCATTGTGGTCATGGTTATCGAGACCAAGCTGTCGTGGGGCGCCTATGACAAGGCGTTGCTGTATTCCTTAGCTCTGAAATGCCTTATCAGTCTCTCCATGATCGTCCTGCTCGGTCTGATAACCGTGTACCACGCCAGGGAAATACAGTTATTCTTGGGGGACAATGGAGCAGATGACTGGAAAATAGTCATGACTTATGAGCGTATTTTCTTCATCTGCTTGGAAATACTGGTGTGTGCTATTCATCCCATACCTGGAAATTATACGTTCACATGGACAGCCCGGCTTGCCTTCTCCTATGCCCCATCCACAACCACCGCTGATGTGGATATTATTTTATCTATACCAGTGGTCTTAAGACTCTATCTGATTGCCAGAGTCATGCTTTTACATAGCAAACTTTTCACTGATGCCTCCTCTAGAAGCATTGGAGCACTTAATAAGATAAACTTCAATATGCGTTTTATTATGAAGACTTTAATGACTATTTGCCCAGGAACTGTGCTCTTGGTTTTTAGTATCTCATTATGGATAATTGTCACATGTACTGTCCGAGCTTGTGAAAGGTACCATGATCAACAGGATGTTACTAGCAACTTCCTTGGAGCAATGTGGTCAATATCAATAACTTTTCTCTCAATTGGTTATGGTGACATGGTACCCAACACATACTGTGGAAAAGGAATCTGTTTGCTTACTGGAATTATGGGTGTGGGTTGTACAGTCCTGGTGGTAGTTGTGGTGGCAAGAAAGCTAGAACTTACCAAAGCAGAAAAGCACGTGCACAATTTCATGATGGATACTCAGCTGACAAAAAGAGTGAAAAACGCAGCTGCCAATGTACTCAGGGAAACATGGCTAATTTACAAAAATACAAAGCTAGTAAAAAAGATAGATCATACAAAAGTAAGAAAACATCAACAAAAATTCTTGCAAGCTATTCATCAATTAAGAAGTGTAAAAATGGAGCAGAGGAAGCTGAATGACCAAGCAAATACCTTGGTGGATCTGGCAAAAACCCAGAATATCATGTATGACATGATTTCTGACTTAAATGAAAGGAGTGAGGACTTTGAGAAGAGGATCGTTACCCTGGAAACCAAATTAGAGGCTTTGATTGGCAGCATCCACGCCCTCCCTGGGCTCCTCAGCCAGACCATCAGACAGCAGCAGAGAGACTTCATTGAGGCTCAGATGGAGAACTACGACAAGCATGTCGCCTACAACGCTGAGCGGTCCCGGTCCTCGTCCAGGAGGTGGAGGTCCTCCTCTACAGCGCCACCAACTTCATCAGAGAGTAGCTAGAAGAGAATAAGTTAACCACAAAATAAGACTTTTTGCCATCATATGGTCAATATTTTAGCTTTTATTGTAAAGCCCCTATGGTTCTAATCAACGTTATCCGGGTTCTGTTGTCAGAATCCTGGGAACCTGAACACTAAGTTTTAGGCCAAAATGAGTGAAAACTCTTTTTTTTTTTCTTTCAGATGCACAGGGAATGCACCTATTACTGCTATATTGATTGTTCCTCCTGTAATTTCACTAACTTTTTATTCATGCACTTCAAACAAACTTTACTACTACATTATATGACATATAATAAAAAAGTTAATTTCTGCAAAAAAAAAAAAAGAACAGAAACCTTGGGGCCCCTATCCTTCCCTTCCTTTCTGTTACCATGTTCAGTGTAAAAAGATCAACTAATTTATGAAAGTAACACACAAGAAAGGATATGATTAGGGCCTTTGGTTGTTCAAGCTTCTGTAGAATTTGATTTCTTGCTTTCTTCATCTGGTAGAAATTTTCATTTCTTTGAAGAGCGGAGCCAATACAGTCTGCTTTCACTTAGTCATAGATGCATGACTTTTTACTCATCTTGACTTCTTCCACCACCACTCAGCATGAGTCTGCTAAAACTCTGGGCTCCTGGAACATGACAAACATTACATACAAATGGAACAGTCAGAACTGATGGCAGTCATGCACACTGCACTTGTACTCATTTCCGCTGCTTCCAGTATGTTCCACTTACAAACATCACTTACAAAACACACATTTAAAGATAGAATTACAGGCAGGCCTTGCTTCACACAGTTTTGATGTTCTCGTCTTTCAATTAACCACTAATTAATTACATTAGCCCCACAAAACCAGTTCAAATTTTAGTTCCTGTGGCATATTATCTGTGATTGCATAAAATATAGCTTTTGCTATTGGCATTCAGTCCCCAAATCGCTGTGTGCATAACAATTTCCTGATGATCTTTGACCGATTATGTTACACGCTTCTGACAGTGACTGGTCCCTGTACAACTCATATGGCTTTTATTCAGATAACAAAGTGCACTACTGTGTAGGAGCTTGGTCTCTGGTGATACACTAACAAATTGAAAGTAATGCATTATAGATTACCAGCTAGATTTGGGTCTGTCGAATTAAAGCAAAGTTATAAGAAGGATAGAAGGATAACAAGGATAGAAGCAATGCTGGCAAAAAGAAATTGGGCTTAAGGAACTCAGAGATATTTCACAAAACTGAAAGTTCTGTCTATTCTTGATGAGTTATTTATAACAAAAAAGAAAAAAATCTACTTGAATTCTCAATGGTTTTGATGTTTTCAAATTGCAGTACACTGAGTATTACTTTTAGCATTTCTTTTTGGTTTACTACACATTTTTAACTAATGGAAAGGGAGTTTTTAATGTTTTTACAAAAAAAAGTTAAAGGTCACAGAACAATCATAATTTCCCTAAGGATAAATTAAGGTTACTTTGCACAATTTTAGCATGCAGCGTCATTTTTATGGTCATGCACTGCTGTGTGGAGTAAGAACTGTAGAAAAAATTTTGACAAGGTCAAAGCAGAGTATCATACCACAGATAGGGCCCCACTGAGCACAGGATGCTGTGGAACTGCTTCACCAAAGGGCTATTCCCACTGCTGCATGTGTTCCAATTCACTTTTATTAGCATATAAAAAGACAACCCCCCCATGAATCTGACCCTAGTTCCAGTCAGCCTCATTTCCCATTCTCTCTCAATTTACTGTAGTCAGCAACCCAAGCAGCACAATTCCAGCTGTGTCAACCAAGCATTCCTTACAAGGTTGTTAGCAAAGGAATCAAGATGATTGTTTTCAGGCTCTTACCACAGTGTCCTGGCATGAGTATGATCTTATCAAATGTAGCACGTACACTCTATCCTCACCCATTTTACCTCAACTTTTTAACCCTCCAAAAAATTCCTCATGCCTTGAAACTGAACATAGAGCTTTTCTCTCCTTGGAAATTATAGCCAACTTTCCCTGGGTGAAGTGACCACTCCTTCATTTGTATAATGATGTGCCAGAAACAGCCATGATCCCATACAACAATCATCTGTGAACAGCCCACAGATGAGCTGACAGACTTCTACTCTTTATGCAAAACAGAGGTGGGCACAGAACAGTGAAAGTAGCTGAACTCTGTCCTCTACTTTGTGCCAGTCACCAAATTCTACTCACTATGCTGTCAAGTATTTGCTCAAAAAAGAAATAAAGTAGATATATTAGCCTTCTCACTTTAGAGATGAGGAAAATGAAATCCAGATGATTACTAAGTCCCTGGAGTTTACCTGGGTAGACACTGATCTTATTGGATCAGGGGTCCACCCTTATTACCTCATCTTACCTTAATTACTTCCTTACTCCAAATGCAATCACAAGCGGGGTTAGGGCTTCAACATGTAATTTAATTTACTACACCTGAATAGTTTTCCCCTCTTTATTTAATAATAAATATGAAAGAAAATTGTGTGAAGAGACTGTAGAAAAAAAGGGAAGGGAGATAAGGGTGGAATGAACCATGAAGGATCATGTTCAACAGAAAAATAGGACTACTAAAGAAAACAAAAACAAGAAAAGGCCATCTTGAGTTGGAGGAGGAAGACATTTCTAGAATATTAGAAGAGTAGTTACATGGAGAAACAAAACTGTGCCCTCAATTTGGCCATTAGATCATTGAACAATGTCATTGGAGCAATTCAAGTGCATAGAGAAGGTGGAAATTTCATCAAAGATTCAAAGATGGATAATGAGACAATGACATGACAGCAAACTACTTTTTGAAGACATGCATTGTGATGAGGGGAAAGCAGGAAAACCAATGAAGAAAAACAAAATATTGAGGACTTTGATTCAGTCCATTTTCCCTGCTACAGAGGAAATAGAGTGGAACCAAGAGTTGGTGACATGGAGCTGAGTATCCACTGTGTCCCTGTAGTTGAGAAGCAGAGCAAGTTCTATCTTAGTCTCAGCAAAAAGAACCTGGGGTGATGTGACTCTACAGCTTATCATCAGGGCATTGGAGGAGGAATGCCGTGACTGAAGGCCCAGGCCTGCTGAGCTGTCTGAACCATGAAGCTGGATTCTTGACTTCATGACTCATGGGTTTTGAAAATCCAGGGCAAAAGCCAAAGGGCAAAAAACACCAATGAGCCTTTTCCCAAGGGTGCCAACCCAGGACTCCACTTTCCTCTAAAGCAAACAAATAGAACCACTGGACCTGGTCCAAAGAGTTTAGAGCACTCTATCATTTTATTCTGTAAATAAACTCATAAATTATATTTGAATTGGAGAGAGTGAACATTGGAAATTCTTTCTCTTCCTTTTTTCCTCTTTGGATGCTGGAGCTGTAATTGCAGCATTGATGATTATCACACTTCAAAACCTTTGTCCTCCTCCTAACTTTAAGCCTGATAGCTTGAGAACAGACATGCAGCAAGGAAAAATTAAGGTGATTATACAGTTTCTCCTTTCTCAAGATGGTCTCCCAAGGCTACATTTTCCAAATTCACTCATCTAATGGGCACATTGTAACACAATTCCTGATTTCTCAAGTAGAAACTGCACAACCTGGGACATGAGTGGACACACATGTACAGCTTTGGGAAAGCTGAATGTCCAAAAGATAAAACACATGTTTGACATGAGTTCCAGAGAGAAACTAAGAAACCCATTGTCTCAGTCAGCCTGGCCTAATCTAGTCTTTTTTTTTTTTTGCAGTGCTGGGGATTGAACCCAGGGCCTTGTGCTTATGAGGTAAGCACACTACCAACTGAGCTATGTCCCCAGCCTGGCCTGGCCTACTCTAATAAATTATAGTAGAATAAGTGGCTTATGAACAATAGAAATTTATTTTTCATAGTTGTAGAGACTAAAAGTCCAAGGTCAAAGTGCTAGCATAGTTGAATTCAGGTAAAGGTGTTCTGCCTGGTTTATAGAACTGCCTCCTTCTCTCCATGGCCTCATACACTGGAAGGAGAGAGAAAACTCGCTAAGACTTCTTTTATAAAGGCATTAATCCCACTCATGATGGCTTCATCATTGTGACCTATTCTCCACCCACATGTACTACATCCTGGTAGCACATTGTGGTTAAATTTTCAACAAGTAAATTTGGGGGGAATGTAAACATTCAGTTTATAAAACCTATCCAAAGAGGAGAAGGACTGGTAGACACAGAATTACTGCAAGGCACATCTTACCCCATCCCCAGAAGGTAATGGTATTTCAACTTGGAAGAAGCCAAGAAGCCATTCACAACTTAACATTCCCAATAGAGTTGTGGCCAGATTTTAAAATAATGATTAGAGATTCTAGGGAAGCAGTTTTAATTGACTATTCAAAAATAGGGAAATGTTATGGTGTGGATATAAGGTACCTCATAAAAGCTACTGTGTTAGTGCAAGAAGTAAAATGATCAGATTATGAGAGCCATAACCTAATCAGTAAATAATCCATTTGATGGATTAATAATTTGAATGGATTACCTGGGTGAAAACTGTAGCCAGGAGGGACATAGTTGGAGGAAGTGGGTCTCATGGGTGTGCTTTTGGGATTATATCTTGTCTCCTTGGCTCTTTCCCATCTCCCTCTCTACTTCCCAGCTGCTTACCATGAGGTGAGAATGCTTATTCTCACTGCCTTCCTGCATGTTTTGCCTCACCTCAGGCCCAAAGCAATGGAGCCAAGCTGACCATAGGCTGAAACTCTGAAACTGTGATCTACAATAAACTTTTCCTCCTCTAAGTTATTCCTGTTGAGTGTTTTGGTCACAGCAACAAAAAGCTGACTAACACAGAAGGAAAGGAAAACTTTATCTTTGTTTCTTGCTCAAAGAGGTGCTCACTGACCTCAGATTAATAAAAACATATCTCTTGAAATATTTTTATAGTTGTTGGTACATTTTTTTTCTTTTGTTCAATTTTGTTTTTAAAGTTAGCTCTTCATTCCATGTAATTTGGTGCATGGTCTGTGGAAGTGTTTAAGAAATGCCTTCTTACAGCCAGAGGGACTATCTTCTGAATCTTGAATTATGCCACTTTTCAAGTCATAGGACACTTCAGAGGCATTTTTTGCCTTGGGAAGAAGAGTAAAATTGAGGTCATTCTTAAGAACTCACTCACCTCTAAGACTGTTTTGCTTTATTAAAGAACACATACACTTAGATATTTCTCTTATGTGTATGGCCATAAGTCCATGAAAACACACACTCACACAAACATGCACATACACCAGCACACCCTAATTCAATGACTAAAGACCTTAAAAAAAATCCAAGACCAGAGTGAACACATGTGACAATGAAGGGTGCAGCTGCAAGCCCAAGAAAGACAAAAGACGCTGGAAACCACCAGAGGCCAGGAAGTGGCAAGAAAGTTTCTTCCCTAAAACTTCAGAGGGAGCATGGTTCTGCTGAATCATATTAATCTCAGTTTTAGCCTCTAGAAATGTGAGACAGTAAAGTTCTATTCACCTAATTTGTGAATATTTGTTGCAGTAGTCTTAGAAATTCAAACACATACATGCTTTGCCTCAAGGTTGACATTTCAACAATCTATGTATGTGCTCCTGGGGATTGAACCCAGGGGCACTCCGTCACTCAGCAATATCCCCAGCACTTTTAAATTTTTAATCTTGAGGCTGGGTCTCACTAGTTGCCCAAGGTGGCCTCAGACTTATGATCTTTCTGCCTCGACCTCCAAAGTAACTGGGATTACCAGTGTGAGTCACCATGCACAGTTAACATTCCAAAAATCTTGATACATTCTCCCTCCATTTCATTCACAGCCTCTGAATTTTCAATTTTTTTAAACAACACCAAGTTCACCTTCATTTCAAATAATACCTAAGTTGCATTCCTGAGATGATATCTCGAGTTTTTCCAGAAATTTCCAATTACTCACTAACCAGACCTTCTCTGTTATTCAGCTTTCTCATTGCTGTGACTAAAAGACCCAACAAGAACAACTGTAGAGGAGGAAAAGTTTATTTCAGGGTTCACAGTGTCTCCAGGCTCCAGGTGAGGCTGAACATCATGGAAGAAGATTGTGGCACAGGGATACAGCTCACATAATGATCAGGAAGCAGAAAGAGACTCCACTTGCCAAATACAAATATATAACCCAAAGCTACACCTTCCAGTGCCCCACCTCCTCCAGTCACATCCCATATGCCTTCAATTACCACTCAATTAATCCCAGCAGGTGATTAATTCACTTATTGGGTTAAGACTCTTACAATCCAATCATTTCTCCTAAACCTTCTTGCATTGCTTCACAAATGAGATTTTGAGGAACACCTCACATCCAAACCATAACCCCTTCTCCCTGATGATGATGTTTGATACCACATGAGGTGCTCAACTATGCTGCCCCCATTCCCTGGACTTCACCTGAAACACTTTAATTCCAACTCTCTGAGCACAGGCTTGGCTTACCTATTCTATGTGGATTTTTGGAGCACCTTTGAATCAGTTGGCTAAGATTGTTGTAATAAAGGACAGCAAGTATTGGGTGTCTTTAACAACAAAAGATTATCATCCCATATTTCTAAAGGTCCAAAGTGCAAGATTAAGGTGTCAATGGGTTTAGTTCCTTCTGAGGTTCTGAGAAAGAATCTGCTTCAGGCTTTCTTCAGCTCTGGTGAGAGCTGGAAATCTTTGGCATCCCTTAGCTTCTATATGCACCACTTCAATCTCTTCCACCTCCCTCTATGTCTATGTCTTCACTTGTCCCATTTTCTCTGTGCCTCTCTCTTCTCATGAGTAGTACATCAGTCATTCTGGATTAGGTCAATCCTAATTCAGAACAACTTCATCTCAACTTTATCACATCTGCAGAGACCATTTTCACAGATATGGGAGTAGGATTTCCATATATCTTTGTGGGGGATACAATTCATCTGTAACAAATTTTTGGTGGATTTTCCCACATAGAATTACACATGCACACATTTGCAAACACATTTGTACAGGCATTCTGGTCCCTCCAAATTAATCAGAAGAAATGACACATGTTCAAAATATATGCAAAAAGACTGGGCCCAGTGGCCAGAAAGAAGCCTGGAGAGCTAATAGCTAAGGAAGTTTTGGCAAAACACAAATTCACTCAAAGCACATGATTTACTACTATTACTTGATATGATTATATTTATGAAATGTTGGCAGTCATGACTGCCCTTAGCATTTGCCCCATCATAGCTCTGATCTTAGTTCTTTTACTCTCCCACCAGAGTGTAGGATCCTTAAATTAAGGAACCAACATGCTCACATGCATTCTGTAAACATCCAGCCCAGCACTCACTACTCAGTGTTCTTGGGCCACATGCTGCTGACTAAGCAAGAATGTTGGTTAAAGTGCAGGATCCCAGTTCCCACCCTAAACCAGGGGAAGCCTCCTTTTGGGGCTGGAGCCTGAGGAAGCTGCACATTCAACAAACTGCCCAGAAGTTTCTTCTACATTCTAACTCCCAAAAGGCTCCAATATATTTGCAGAATGAGTGGCATCAATGCCTTCTCTTAATAGACATTATTTGACATCCTCCTTTTAGGTCTTGGAGCTGCCTTGGGATCCTTACAGTAAATATGAAATATAACCCAGCTCAAATTAATGTTTTGACAATTGCATTCAAAATATTACTAAATAATTTATAGTTTATAGAAGGGGGTAATTGGTTGCTGTATAAAACGTTTTGTTCAGCTTGATATTCCAATCAGGGGATGGTGACAGAATCCTGCACATTGAGACCCTGAGTTCTTTGACAATTCTGGATATATCCTCTTCTTTTTTTTCACTCTGTTTAAGGTTATTTTTGCCAATTTTGTAGGTGGGAAAATGTTTTCTTTTAAATATGTATGAATTTGCTTCCTAATATGGAAAGGTTACTATCATATTTTTTGGCCATTTTGACTTTTTTGTAAGTTCATTTTGACTATTTTTCTACTAATAGTATAATTGTACTTTTTATTTGTAAAATATTTTAAATATTATTAATGTTTAGCTAGGCACACTGGTGCACATCCGTAATCCTAGCAACTTGGCAACTTGGGGCTGAGGCAGGATTGCAAGTTGGAGGCCAGCCTCAGGAATTTTGCAAAGCCCTGACCAACTTAAGAGTACCTGTCTCAAAATAAAAAATGAGAAAGGGCTGGGGGTGTGGCTCAGTGATAAAGCACACCTGGGTTTAATACCTGGTCCAAAAAAACAAAATATTTACATTGCAAACTTGTTTTATTTTGTTATTTTGCATCCCACAAAGTTTTCTTTCTATTTTAACAAAATCCTTACATAAGTTTTCTTGAACATTGCACTGTGAAGGATACATGTTCTTGTGCATTACCATATTCTAGTATCTCAGCAGAGACAGTGGGTTTTGAAAGTCCACAAGGTGTGATGTCAGAACTGGAAAAGCAGTAAGTGCCCACTGGTCTGTGACACTAACTCAGCCTCCTCTATTCTTGAGAGGCACATCCAAATCTGTAAATAGGAGTCTACCTCTGGGTAGATGCCTCTTTTTGTTACATCCATTTGCCTTGTTGTAGCTTTATCACTGGGCATGGATTTAATCCCTACACATAGATGCCTCATATGTGGACAAAAGTCAAGACACTGAGGTTGGCATAAAATACCCCGGTCTCTCTAAACCTGTCTGAAATATACCAAAATATTTTCTAAAATAATGTACTAATTTAGACTTGCACAGGCAGCATGGGATCTAGGGCTGTTCAATAACTTTTGTTTTTCATTATTTCTTTCTTTTTAAAACAAGTATTTGAACTTTCATTCATGTCTTTCATTATTTTATTTTATACCATTTTATTCTTTGTGTGTGTGAGAGAGAGAGAGAGAGAGAGAAACTAGAGATTAATCACTCTGCCCCTCAGCAATACCCTCAGCACTTTTATTTTTTATTTCCAGACAGTCTTGTTCAGTGGCTGAGGATGTTGTCCTGGGACTTGCAATCCTCCTGCCTCAGCCTCCCAAGTCGCTGGACAGATGTGTGTCAACAAGCCCAGACATGTCAACTATTTTAGAAAGAAATAGAAATTGTTAGTTTTCCCCTTTTATCTGTTCCTTGCCCCACTTGGATGGGAATCACAATTTCAGCTGTGCTTGAGACTCCACTTGCCAGCCTTCCTTGCAGTCAGGTGTGGCACCAGCCAATGAGATCTGAGTGCAGGTGATGGGAGCATCGTCAAAACTGCATTTTTAAGAGGAAAGAGCTTGAAGAGGTTTTCATCCTGCTTACTGTGGATGGAGTGGTGACTGAAATGGGATCAGAGGCCATAGTGGAAGATATCATTTGCAGAACCAAGCTGAAGCCAGCTGGAACTTTTATGTGAAAGAAATAAAACTTGTGATTCATTTAATTTTTTTTTTTTGGTTGGTACTGTTTCGATAACAGCTGAAAGTAATTCATAAACTACTAGGAATACCCTGTTGCTGCCCCCTACCAGCTACATGGTCATGACTTGAATTTTAGACTCTTCCTGGTTAAAGTTGGAACATTAACATCTCCCTGAAGTCTTATATATGGGTTTGAAATATTGCCCACAAAAATTTATCCTCCATATCTTAAAAGATACTCATAACACTTTGTCTAGGAACTTGGTAGAGTTCACAGTGGAGTCTTAGTACTCTCGTATTTATACATTTAGAGAGGAACACTAGAAATCTTAGCACTGATATGGGGATTCAGTCACCTTCTAATGATATGTAAATATATGTACTCATTTTTCTCAAATGTGTATGAATTTAAAAGATGGAAGCATGTTATATAGCTAGAGCTGATGTGTTTTTCTCAAGGATCCACGGTAACTTATTCCTAGCCTGAGTTTTCTTAGGCAGACCCTGTGTTTCTGAGTCACACAAGGTAAACTGACAAGGCCCTGAACCCATTTCCTGCATGCTGAGTACCTTCCTCCCACTGTGCAGAGAGCAGCCACATCAGATGAACATACTGTGTGATATCCATCTGTCTATTGCTAAGAAATGTGGCAAACCTATGTAAACCAAACTTTGCCTTGAATAGCAAGGTATGTCTCTTAATAGGGTAAGATGTCCAAGTTACAAATAGTAAATTTATTTATGCAGAATTCCGAAAGTACTGATATTTTTTAAATTAAGTGATTTAATTCTAAGATTTGATTGTAAAATTCAGTGTGAAAAACTAATGAAATATTTTTGAACAAAATAATAATTAAAAAAATACTTGCCAAATCAGAGATTAACACTTCCTGTGGAGTCACTGTTCTTTTAACATAGAAAGTGATACTACTATATTTTGAGACAGGCAGTGACAATATAGTGAATCCAGAGACAGTTCCAAAAATGCAGGAATGAAATGTAGGTGACATCCCAAATCAGATAAAATTATGAAAATATGAGAAAAGTATTTGAAGACTTATGAAGCCAATTGCCTTCTTAGGAAGAAATAGTAAAACCTTTTAATTTATAAAAATAGTTTCAACATATAGTCAAAAGATAAGAGACATATTTTTGCAATTCCATGTAGATAGATATGAATAATATACAAATATATATGTATAATGCATATAATGAAGTTTCATGTATCTAAAAATCAAGTAGAAAAAGGCAAATATCCTATGAGAATTGTCACTGAATATTTTCAATTTTTTATTTTCCAGGGTTCAGTTAGCTTTTCCACTTTTTAAAATAAATCTTTAAGTTAACCATAGATTTCCAGTTGCCTTGAACAATAAAATATTAATAAGTGTTTTCAAAAAATCTAAAATAGCACATCAACCCACTGAGACCTCAGCATTGCTTGTTACCTAAAGCAAAATATTCTAACCTACCTTGACTGGTACAAAATCCATTGGAAAATGAGAATGAAATAAATTGATAGTTCCCAGACTAAACATGGAAATGGCTCATAAAACTACTTAAAAGATACATTATTTCAGTAATGACAGAAATGAACTCCATTCTTTATTTATTGCAATGGTCCATAGCAATGTGATAAATTCAAATACATATCACCGGTTAAGTAACATAATGCACAGCCACTGAAAAAAACAACAAACAAACAAAAAACACAGTTCTATAGATACTTCTCAGAATGTAAAGGTTCAGAAATAATCCTGAGTGCCCAGGTAAAGGAACAAACAAGCTCTTGTGATTTTGACTCCCACAGTAAGACATGCTGGACTGCAGGGGGTCTCTGAAAGACTACTCCAAATTGTACTGGATAATTTTTCAGGGAATTTTTTTCAGATCTCAGGTTTCTAAACTATTCATTTTATCAGATTCCTTTTGTTGTTCTGAATGACTCACATCAAGTCAGGTTGCTCTGACTGTTCTCTTTGTATTGCCACCTTCCTCAGACAAGCATGTATCTCCTATTCAGGAATGCAGCTGAGCCATGTCCATTCCCTGGCTCTCAGGAGTTCACAGTTCCTCATGAAGACCTCCCAGCCTTCTGGAACCATGATAGAAGAAAGCATCAATGACTTGTTCAACCTGTGATGTGTTCAGCTTGTGATGGAGACAGAATAAGGGGACAATACTGAAGTCAGGAAAGGCTGACCTCAGCATTCCTGAGTTCAGTGTATGAAGGAGGAACACAAATGACATGGCTGCAGAAAGAATTCAGAAAAAAGGATCACAAGTTCAAAGCCAGCCTCAGCAACTTAGCAAGGCCCTAAGCAGTTCATCAAGACCCTATCTCAAAATAAAAAATAAAAAGGGCTGGGGATGTGACTCAGTGGTTGAGCACCCCTGGGTTTAATCCCTGATACAAAAAAAAAAATCAGAACAGTATCTGAGCCATCACCCATAAAAGAAAGGAAGGGTGGGGATGGGTTGAAGGTAAGAGAATAAATCATTTAAATAATCATTATTTTTATTTTATTGTCTAATTACTAAGATCAGTGGCATAGACAAAGGGGAACGAAGGGGAGGGAGGAGAGATGGGATAAGAAAAAAACACTGGAATGAATCAGACCTAACTTTCCTATGTACATATATGAATATACCACAGTGAATCTCACCATCATATATATCCACAAGACTCTAATTTAAAAAAAACATTAAGTAAAGAGCAGAAAGATGAGTAGAGTAGAGGAAACAGGGAGACAGGGAAGGGGAGGGAAAAGAGAAGTATTGGGAATTGAATTAGAACAAATTATATTTCATGCTTTCATAATTATGTCAAAATAAATCTTAACATCATGTATAACTAAAAAGAACCAATAAAAATAAATAAAAACAAAAATATTTTAAATAACTTTTTTGTATTAAAAGTAGGTAATTATTAATATGTTTTATTGTTTATAATTATTTTACTGAAATTATATTTGAAGTAATATGGTGAATATTTTATTTTTATTAAATAATTTGTATTATTATTAATTTATTTTTTTTGGAATTACTGAAAGTGTTTCAGATGGGGAAATAAAGATGCAGTGATCTTATTAGCTTAGTTTAGCTTTGTTGCCTCCACATAGGTTGCAGGAGTAGAGTTATTAGTAAGTCAGGCCTGGGTTACAGATAATTACCACTGGATAGTATCCTGTAACCACCGCCTTTCACTCAGGCCTCTCCCACTTTGCTTGTCCACACCTGAGTTTCTGACTGTGGTTGTCTGAGGTGTTCTGTGCACTGAATGACTCTGTTCTATGGAAATCACCTAGGAGAAACAGTAAATATTTTCTCTCTGAAGAGTAGACGCACTTGGTGTTCACTTTCCCAGGGAAAACGCTTTAACATGTTTATTTGGTACTATTGAATTTCTCTCCTATTCTGGAGCACTCTGTCTGGCAAAACAAACTATTCAGGGGGGCCCAGGAGAGTATGCCAGTATGAAAGGGTGATGACAGGGCAGACACAAGGTCAGACCCACAAGAGGGGACTCATGATACCGACATCTTGAGAATGGAACAAGCTGTGCTGTGAGGTGGCAAGTTCACTTTAAGGAGTGGTATTTAAACTAACAGCAGGATGCTGACCTTGGCGATCTATAGGCCTACTACCCATATTTTACAAAGCAATAAACTAAACTTTATGAATATTTTTTATATACATAAAAAGAAGTGAATGGTCCATATGCCAGAGACTCAGGGCTCATCTAGGAGGCTCCTTGGACTCCAAAAAAAGGTAGGTTATGGGAACTGGGCAGGTGACCTCCCATGGTTGCCACAGGGCAGCATTCACTGGACAGCTGTCCACGCAGCTCCCACCACAACAGGTTCTCACAAGCATGTCTGCATTTAAATCATTACCCACTATTGAAAGGAACAAAGCTGAAGCCATTTCTCCCCTGATTCTACCCCCCCCACACCATTTACAATCTAGATTGTTAACTTCCTCATCAGTCATTGATCCAATTAATCCATGGGCTTCCACTACTTCAGGGTAGTTCCCCTGCCATTTATTCTCTTTCATCCTTAAGGGCAGATACTCTGCTTGTCTGCTTATTAAAATCTCTTGTGTGAGTTCCTGCATCCGGAGTGGTTTTCTGGCTGCTTTCAACTATTTCAACCCACCTGAGGGACAGAGAAAGACAGCAAAGAAATGAAACCTCCTTCCTTGAAAATGTGTTGTTAAGCTCAGGATAACTTCACAGGGTTCAGAGATGGGCTAACTACCTTATATCCAAAAATCTTAGTACAAACTTTTCACCAGGAGTAAAATAGTAATCTCCACAGCACAATGAAAATAGGTTAGTTTCATTATGTCATTGTTGTCTTTTTCATTGAGGGTAAGATTAAGCTCAGATTTAGTGATTTCAAATTTCAGTGAGAATTCATCTATATAGTGCTAGGAAAGTGCAATTTGTCATTTCTGTACTCATATTTCTGTCATTTGTTCACCCAGACATTCACAAACCAACTGAAAGGTCATTAATCTTCTCTATGAGATAGATAAGGAGAGTGTTCTGGACTTACCTCCCCTCAAATGGAGTCTCTTAGCTAGTACTGCAGTGTACTATATGACAATTGATTGCTGGCATTTCAGTAAGATGGCAGCCCACTATTGCTTTTCACATAATGAAATTCCAGCAATTGAACACTTGGAGAAATTGACATAAATGTCCTCTGTGTTAGCTAGTTAGCTAGAATGGTCATCCAGCAGAGCCTGCCAAAATTATGTTTTTCATAACCAAATGAACTCCTGATCTCCACAAACACTATTTTACTTTTTCACTTTTCTCTACGTATTTTTCTTACCACAACCCACAAACGCCACTACCACTCTGAGAAGTTGATCTGGCCTTTTGCTTCAAACAGAAAGCAGATGCAGTGGAAGTAAATTCAACAAACAAATTGACCCAGTCACAGGAAATTTTGAGTTTTCCCAGGATATGTGTTATTCAGGATGACATTTGTGGAGTAATAGACAAGGAAGAATCCTGAGGTGACCAAGGAAGTGGGTGGTATTGTTTTGGAATTATGTTTGGTTCCTATGTTATTCACATTTCCCACAACTCTTTTCACTGAAGTTCAGGTCAAGAAGCAATGGTACCCTAGCATCACTGAGCACACTCAGTGTTCAGACATGAAGAAAAGCGACTGGTACCTCATCTGGAGAAGGGAATGTTCAAGCCAAGCCACAAACAACTTGTACCAGAAGGCAAGGAAATGCCCAAAGACAAATGGAGGCATTTCAAGTGCATTCCCACTAGGCATGTTTAAAAAAAAAAAAAACTGGAGCTTCAATAAAATAATGACCATAATGTAACCTAAATCAGAAAAAAAAATTTGAATCCATAATGATTACTAGCAGAGGAGAGAAGCTCTTTTCTCAACATGAATACTACCAAATAAATACAGAAGAAAGAAATAACTTGAAAATCAGAACTTTTGACCAACAACTGAATGATTAAATGAACAAAAGATATTTAATTTAGATAAAAAAAATCATTGCAGGAAAAGTTTTGGGAAAAAGTATTGTTTACATTTTCTTCCAGATCTTAATCAAGTGACAAATTTATTGTTGCCAATAGCCATCAACAGACTAACATTATGCACCTCTTGATGTGATACAAAAATCAACACACATATAGACCATTTGTGCTAAAAATATTTAACTGTAATTGAATCTTAAGCATCTCAAGGAGAAAATACACATCCAGATGGCAAGACATTCTGCAAGAGAGCTGACCTGAACCCAAATCTCCCAAGAATACAAGGACAGTTCTAGATTGAAGGAATCATTGAGAGTTGAAAAAGTAAATGTTCATCTTTACTTGTCTTTAAATGCCATCTACTCTAATTTTAATGTGGACCAATTTTTACGTGAAGTCTGAATGGAAGTGGAGGGTACATGAGTATTATGATTTGGATGTGAGGTATCCCCCAAAATCTCACCCCAAAAGTTCACGTGTGAGACAGTGCAAGAAAATTCAAAAGAGAGATGATTGATTTAATCCCCTGATAGGGATTAACTGAGTGGTAACTGAAGTGGTAGGGTGTGGCTGGAGGAGGTGAGAATTGGGGTGTGGCTTTGGGTATAAATTTGTACTTAGCAAGTGAAGACCTCTCTTTCTCTCTGCTTCCTGATCACCATGTAGGCTGCTTTCCTCTGTCACTCTCTCCCACCATGATGTTAAGCCTCGCCTCGTGCCTGGAGGAATGAAACTGGTCTTCTATGGAATAAGACCTCTGAAACTGTGAGCTCTCAAATTAACATTTTTCTCCTCTACAATTGTTGTTTTGGTCCTTTAGTCACAGCAGCAAAAAAAGTTGACTTAGACAATTAATTTGTGGAGAACTCTGTAATGGGACTTTATATGTACTTTGGAAGCCAGCCCCTCCCCATCTTGCTCTTTAGAGATTTATCAGTTTTCCACTTTTGTCTGTGAGTTTTTTGGTTTGTTTCTTATAGTATAGTGTCTCTTTGAGTTAAAGTAGATAGGGTAAGTTCTTGGCAGACCCAACGCTGGTTCCCACACATGAGAATCCTTAAAGGAAGATTCAAAAGTAACACATCCCAGAAGTTGATTGAGACTGTGAGTTTTGATGGTATGATGCACCACTGAGCCATGACACTTTGAAAGAGGATATCCAATGACTAATAGACATATTATATGGGTTTGGTTTCTTTTCATCAAGGAAGTTAAATTAAAACCATATAGATATATCTACACTGAAAGAGCTAACATAAAAAAAGACAGAAACAAGTGTTGGTGCGGATATGGATCAACAATGGCTCTCAACAGGCTACTGATGGGGTTGAGAATTGCCACAGAAGTTTTGTTTTATTTGTTTAAGTTTAGCTTTACAAAAATGCTAACTTTGGTGAACCCAAAGATATGCTACAAAAATATTCATACCAAAACCTAAACCCAAACAACCTGAGTATCCATCAATATCAGATCAATAAATTGTAACATATTGGAATATTCTGGGAATAAAAATAAATAAACTATAGCTATATATAATAAGATGTATCTCACACCTGTAGTGCTGGTGAAAGAAGTCAAACACAACAGAATATGTACTGAACAATTTCCCTCATAGAATTTCTTTTTTGGGGGATAGGTACTAGGGATTGAACTCAGGGGCACTCGACCTCTGAGTCACATCCCCAGCTGTACTTTGTATTTTTATTTAGAGACAGGGTCTCACTGAGTTGCTTAGCACCTTGCTTCTGCTAATTTACAGACTATTCAGGTTTTCTCTTCTTGGAGGAGTGGCACTCTTTCTATCTCTATAACTCTCTTTATACTGGAAGCCCACAAACTATTTTTAAGTATGAAATAAGAAAGGCAGCTGTGAAAAAGTTAAGACCATATGGTTTTTTCTAGGGTATTACATTTCTCATTGCAACACAAGATGGGTTAATGGTAAATAGCATGTGATAGAAAAAGCATTGAACTTAGAATCAAGGGTGTTTATTTCTGTCACTTTCTAGAATTATGATGTTAAATATTTTGCTTTGACTCTCAATGACTTCCTCTGTAAAGTACTTGTGATCCTTCATTTGCATTGCAAAAGTTTGCAAAGCCTTTGGAGAAGTCTTCTTTCAATTAGTTCTCCATGGTCCCCTGTGGTGTTGACAGGACAGGGATGAGAATTCTCAATTTCACCAAATAGCAATGTTAGCTCAAGTGATTACAACTAATTAGAACAAATTTTTAAAAATCAATAAAAATATAAAAAAATAAAATATATATTAAAAAATGATTATCTGACCCAAGAATGGCCCAATGGAGAAGGCTTATTTATCACAATCCAGCAGTCTTTTGCCTCCAAAAGAAAACATCTGAACACTTAAATGTGATCCATGGTGGTTGCTTGATCCCAGAGAATTCCAGAATCAGCTTAACTTCTAATAAGGACCCTTCACAGAAGGGATGGTCTCAATCCTTTCATGCTACTGTCCAAGGAGCTAGAGTCAGGAATCATTGTGGCCACATGACCTTAGATGAGCTGCTATTTCCAACATCCACATTCTTGTTTTCAGAATTTATAACCTCAGAACACATTTCTTCATTTTAGTTAAAACTAGAGACTAATGAGTTTCTAACTCAATTTGTGTTTCATGGCGGGGGAGGAAATAGCTTATGGTTGGTTTTCAAATATAAAAATAGCAAAATTTCCATGACAGTTTAGCCAAATTATTTAGCTATGCCAATGAAATAAGAAGACTGTCTCATAGTCTTTGTCTTTGTGAGATGAAAGCCTTCTTTTAGTGTATGTTACTCCAAATATTCCAACAAGGTAAGATGCAAGGACTCAGAGCCAGGTGGCCATGCAGAGCCCTTTTCTCATCTGGTTCCTGCCTCAACCCCAACTCCATGCCTTCAGAGAACAGTGCTT
Source organism: Sciurus carolinensis (assembly GCF_902686445.1). NCBI lineage: Eukaryota > Metazoa > Chordata > Mammalia > Rodentia > Sciuridae > Sciurus > Sciurus carolinensis. Next base: position 1,135,812 of record NW_025920147.1, read on the forward strand.
CTTTCTGTTTTGGGGAGTGGTTAATAAGACCAATCAATCTATTGTATACATGGAGCAAATAAATGGAAATTAAAAGGAGAAGCAGGAAGGAAAGGAAAAAAGAAGAAAAGAAGAAGGAACGGAAGAAAAGAAAGACAAGAAATAAACATAAGCTTGTGCAGTGTTGCAGGCCTGTGAACTCAGATACTCGAGAGCTGAGGCAGGAGGATTGCAAGTTCAGCCTCAGCAACTTAGCGAGACCATGTCTCAAAAAAAAAAGGGGGTGGGGCGTTGGACTTGCCTAGCAAGTGTTGTGCCCTCGGTTCAATCCCCAGAACTCTGGAAAAAAGAAAGATGACAGAGAGAAAGAGAGAAAGAGAGAGAGAGAGAGAGAGAGAGAGAAAGGAAGGAAGGAAAGGTAACTCAATTTGAGAGTGCAGGAGCAAACAAATACACATTCAGACATTATTGACAAAACAAACCACTTTCTAAAAATTGCAGTGCTTGCTGAATACCAGGAGTAAGAAGTAGTGTGCCTGGTCTGAGAGACTGGGGGAGGATCATAACAAGAAATCTCCTTTGAGACAGATCTTGACATATGCTGCTGGCTTTTGAGAGATCAAGAAAGACATTCTGACAGTTCAGAAAGTTGCCTAGAAATCATTATTTTGTGTTTTATTGTTCTTCTTCTTCCATCCATTGCTTCCACAAAATTAATTTTCTTTGAACTAAAAGTTATTCTTAACACTTTTAGGACTCCATAATGTAAGCAATTATTCCACATGTACTTCTCAATTCCGAATCCCACTAGTAATTTATCTAGCATGATAAATCATGTGTGCATTGTCTTTAGGTTTGAAAAACATTAATTCAAAATATTATATTTCATAATATAATTTGTGATTAGACAATGTAGAAATATCAATTTTCATAGGATTTCTTAAAATTTAAAGAAAACTTATTGGTATAATACCCTTTAAAATACACCAAGACTAATCTCATAGCTTACCACACAGTTCAACATGTATATAAGAATTTAAACCAGAGAGAAATCCTTTTTTTTTTTTTACTTTTTAAACTTATCAAATTCATATATTAGCTAAAAATGTCAAGCTTCCTAACATGTACAAATCTCACCTTAACTTTATCTCACTGTTTTGTTTTTAGTGTTTGCTATTATAAAGCATAAAACCACCTTTCAATATATCTCCTAACAAGTATCCAAGTTCTAGCAATAACCTCCTATTTATATAAATAAATTCTACTTCCTTTTATGAGATTAATCACTCTATGGCCTCTGTCAGGCTTTTTCCTGGCATTTTAACATTTCTCTACTTGGTTTTATCTCTACTTTATACCATTATGTTTTTCCTGTTTATTTCAACTTAATACTTTTTTTTTTGGTAGTGGAGTTTAACTCAGGTGTGCTTTACCAGTCAGCTACATCCCCAACTCCTTTTCACTTTTTTATTTTGAGACATGGAGGCTTGCCTTGAACGTGAGATCCTCTTGCCCCAGCATCCTGTGTGGCTGAGATTATGGACATGCATCACAATCCCTGGTTATTTGAACTTCTTTATTCTAGGAGGATATGTTTACATTAGTCAGATACATTTAAAAAGTATGTGTGCTGCTTATAATACTTCTATATAGAAAAAGATAATTCACTGCATGTATGTCCTCTGGTGAATTTTAATACATACAATATATGTTAATTCAATATAAATTTGCCATATATTATAGATATATTAGTCAAATTTACTTAAAATATGTGTGATGCTTTTATTGTTTTTAAGTTAGAAAACATACTCCACTATACATATGTTCCCTATTAGGTTTTAGTATAGATATCATGAATTATTCTTGTCTTGATACTCATGCTTCCCAAATTATGTGATGAAGAGCAGGGTGTTGGTTTGGTTTGGTTTTACTTTTTACATTTCCAATTGAGAGGGATAACTTTTAATAAGATACAATTTAAAATTTCTAGAAGTTTCTAAACATTTTCCATTACTGGATTTATCTTGTCATGGAGAGCAAACAGTGACAGGCCCTGGTCAGTAGATCTGTGGAGCCCCAGCCTTCCCCTAACCATCTTTCAGTGTCTTCTAATCCACCAATGTCCTTCCTATTCTTCTCCTATCATCTACTGATAGTGGAGCGAAACTTCAGTGCAGAAAGAGAATTCTCTATGCAATATGAAGAACATTCTCTTTACTCATACAGATGCCCTTCAGAAATGCCCATCTGGGACTCTCGAGTCAGCAACAAACCAATCCCCTGGTGTCAAGTAGCTGAAAGAGTAGGGCCTGTCCCTTCCTGGTGCAGTCTACCCTAATGCCAATAGGTAGCTAAAGGTGAGACATGGTCAAGCAGGTCAGGAAAGGTGTTAGATGAGACCTACTCACTGTAGTGTCTCAACCAACTTGTCCTTAGACTGGGGCCTCCCCAACTGGGAGGATTACCAGAGTCCTTTGGGATCTTTCAAATCAGATTCCAGGGCTGCATTCCCAGAGGTGATAAATCAGTAAAGTTGGAGTTAAGCCCAGAAATCAATAAATCTTTTAAATTCCTCAGAAAACAAGGACACTCACAAACTGCTGGGGATTATGATCACTACAATATTCTGGGACAGGAAGCTGGCTTATCTATTTAAAATTTAAACATATATCAGTCAATTTTACTTCTAGAAATTGCTTGAAATAAAAGTACAAGTACAGAAAGCTATAAAGATGTTGATTGAAATGTTGCTTATAATCATTTTTGTTAAAATAAAAAGAACCCAGCTCTCTGTCATTAAGGGAATATTTAAATAAATTGTGGATCTTCTACATATGAAGTTCTAACATTCAATATTTCACATATATATTTGAAAGACACCCGTGATATGAAAGTAAATTGGTTACCTAAAACAATTATATCACTTTAGAAATGAGAGATATAAGTAAGGTAATTATCAATATTATAGAGGTGCAGATTTCTATCTATTACATATATATATATATATATATAAATACACATATATATTCTTACATATCTACATATAAATCTAAACAAAAATAAGAAAGAGATAAAGATAAGATTTAAAGATAAAGAGCTATATATATAAATATGTAGGCAGATATGAAAATATACACAAATCTCTTCCTCTACATATCCATGGATAGATTTTTATCTACAGATATAGATATAAAAATACAGATAAGGTATACATGTATCATATATACTATAGATTCATAGATATAGAAATATAGACAAGTTATAAATATATATATACATATATAAATATATATATATATTGAATTAACATATATATACATATATAAATATATATAAATATATATATACATATATATATATGGCTTCTACAGATAAGATATAAAGATATTCTTATGGATAAACACAGTTAATACATGGAACATTCTACATCAATTTGAGGTCATTCATTCCAGGGATCAGAACTAGAAGAATAAAGTGGAGAGGTGATGTTTAAATTTCTTTTTAAATTTTATACACCTGTTCATTCTTTGAATTTCACTCTACATGGACATTACTCCTATAATAGAAAAAAAGTAAGTATTTTTGGCAAAAAGCAAAACCACCTTTCTGTTAGTTCAGGCTTGGGAACTAATTGATCTTTCCTCCTAATTCCCTGGCATCCCAGGAATGCACTAATAGCACCTCCCCACCCTACCCAGGGCTCAACAGCTGTATTCTCTCCAGCACCTGGTGGGAAGGCCACTTGGTCCATCCAGCATGGAGACAGGTGCCTCCTCCAAGATTCTGTTCTTGGCCCAAACTTGAAGTTCTCAAAATGAGTTCTGCCTTCCACTAGCTATGGGAGGCACTTTTCTAACAGGTTTCCATGGCCAAATGCATCTGAGGGAAAGTTCCTTTTACTCTCCCCCACTCCCCTGATTTCTTGAGTGTGACCAGGATATTAGCACAGCCAGGGTTTAGAGAAGTTCTGAGGCATACAGAGAGCTGTTACCTCAATGTTTCCCAAACTAGCTAACAATTAAACTTTTTTCATAACATCAAGATTATTTTTCCCCCAGGAACACTTTTACAGCAATCAGGAAATCTTAGAAAGCATTCAAACCATGACTGTCTGTAGGTGAACGATGTAATCCTAGGCCCTAGGCCACAATACAGAAAGGGGATAGAGTTTTGATCCATAGTGGAAAAGGTCCAGTGCCTGCCTTGAAATGAGCTATTCTCATTCTAGGAGTCTGAACAGGACTATAAACTCCTGTAGCTGGATCAAAGTCATCATACCTTGTGCAGGACTGAGCACACAGCTGATACATAATCATAAATGGTTACCCACTCAATCCATCTTTACCCCTTCTGGGGAGGCAAGTAGGTTAAGTACCATTTATGTGAAATGCTTAGGACCAGAGTGTTCAGAGTTTGGGTTTTCTCAGATTTGGGAATATTTGCTTGTATATAATGAGATATCTTGGGGAAGTAGTCCAAGACCAAACGAGAAATCATTTGTTTCATATATTCCTTATTACTTGAAGGTAATTATATGTAGATTTTAGTGCAGCTGCATTGTGACTAGGATCTGTCACTTGAAGCCAGGTGTGGGATTCTCCACCATGGTGTAGTGTCAGTGCCCAAGTAATTCTGGAGCATTTTGGATTTTCATATTAGCTATGTTCAACCTGTATATGTCCTTCAATCTCCACCCTAAAGGGGAAGAAGTGAGCTGTGGATCTTGGAATTCTTGAGAAGACGGGACCCTCAATGTGCCTGTACAGAACTCAGGCAGGTCAACTCAAGTCCCCACAAGCAGGAGACCCTAATTCTCAGATGATAGTACAGCCTTCCCTGCGGCCTGCCCCATGGCAACCCAAGCCCTGCAAAGTCTTGCTGTCCTGAAGGTACTGGTCCCAGATCCCAGCTCTCAGTCCCTGCCCAGCATCACAGGGAAAGTCCAGAGACACAGTCATGAGATTTACCAGGGCTGACAGATGGGTCCCCATGGTAGACAGGTGTCAGTTGTAGGTATGCCCTGTTGGGGAGGAAAAGGAAATGTCATGCTGTCCCATCTGAATTCCCTCTCTGGCTCATGGAGTCTTCAAAGGGGTGTCTTTCTCCACAGCTTATTAAACCCCCATGCCCTCCAAATTCTCATCACCCCTTTTCCTAGAAAAGGAAAATGAAGCCCAGAGGGGTGAGGTCACTTGATGGCTTGACTGCTCAACCCTCAGGAAGTTTTGTCACCTTTCTCAGCCTCTGTCATGTTAATGCCACCCTACTAGTTGAAATCCAAAGAATTTAACTTATGGACTGCAGGCAGGAAAGGATCAGGAAGGAAGAAGGTCAGGGACTCCTCACTCTCACTGTGCCTCTGCCTCAAATTTACAGACAGAGAACCTGAGGACTCCTTCTCAAACTGCTTCTGGATAAAGAAAGGCCTAGCAAGTCAGTGACCTGGAGATGCTGAGGGCACTCAGCCTGTTTCCAGGATGGACCTGTCACCTTAAAGGAATGCCTGCCAATGTGTCACCCCTCATCTGCTGCACCCTGGGCCCATGAGGGTGCATGGCAACCAAGAAGTGCTTGGCAAATACTGGTCTGTGCCATTTGATGACTGTGCCCCTTCCTCTTGGCTCTCTCCAGCATCTCATCCCCAATTTCCAGAGAGAATACTGGACCTTCTAGAGTCTGAGGACTCATGAAACCCCAAAAACAGGAAGGTACAATGATGGTGGTGGTTGTCACAGAATGTCCAACATTTATAGTGCACTTGGTGCTACACAGCACTAACAGCCAGGGCTGTACCCTGAGTTTCCATAAGTGAGCTTTTCTCAAATGACCCTATGAAGCAGGTATTAGCATTATCCTCATTTTATAGATGGAGCAACTGAGGCATGTACTGGTCACATCATTGGCCCATGTCACATCACTATAGGAAGTACAGGGTCAGGATTTGGTCCCAGGCCTCCTGGTTTGAATCTGGGCTCTCAATCAGCATCAGGGATGTACCATGTTGTCATCTGATCACCTGGTTCCAGACTCATGTCAACCCCTACCCTTCTTCCGGGAAGATCTTGCACCTGGGTCTGATAGACCCTTGCACAGTGCCTGTTTTATGCAAGGTTCTGCCTCAGGCACTGGAGATAGTGGTCACAGACCAGGCAAGAACCTCAGCTGGGGGAGCTTACACTCCCTGTCTCTCCAGGCACTCAGAGATGATGGGCCCATGCAGGCCCATTCAGACTTCTGTGACCAAATCCATTTGAGGGAATGCTCCCCTTACTCACCCATGCTCTCAATTTCTTGACTGGGATGGGGATATTAGCATAGTCAAGGTTTTGAGAAATCCTGAAGAATACAGAAAACCTAGTTGACAAGGAAATTGTTTTCAAACATCAATGATCAGGTCCATGCAGGATGTATTAAAACTTCTCTAGAATTCCTAAAAACACATGCTTTATCTTCCCCATGCAGGTTGTGAGACTTGGGGAAAAAATGTGCTGAGGAAGAAGAATAGAGAGAAAAATCAAAGCCTTTGGAGTCAAGTAGGCCAGGATTCAAGTTCTTGGTCTTTAGTTTGTTAGCTATGTCACCCTGGGTAAATCACATTGCCCCTCTGTGCCTTGTCTGGTTAATGGGAATAATCAGAATATTGTGTTATTAGTTTATTTTTAAGTTTTGGGTATAGGATCAGGTCATCTTTCTCTTCTGTCTGCCAAATAAAACTGACATTTATTGAGCACATACAACATGCAATACTAGGTGCTAAGAATTTACACTCACTTCTCATTCCATTCAGAAAACAAACCCTCAGGGTGGGTTGTCAGAATTCAGTGGTTACCAAACCAAACCAAGTCTCCTTTCCCAGGGGCCCCCGTGACCACTGCCCTCTTAGGACTCAGAGATAAAATTTATCCCCAATCTATAGATGAGCAAACTGAGACTGAAACAAGATATCTAGAAAACAGGAATGTTCAAACTCCAGAGCCAGGATCTGTCCCTGATATTTTTGGTATATAGAAGGCATTTAATAGATATTCCTTGGAGACCACACTAGCAATGAAGACCTATATGCACATCCATAAAAGGCTCTGGAGAGGCTCTGGTACTTAATATTGTCACAGAGAGCTTCAAAGGAGTCCTGCAACTAGAGAAAGGAAGATGCTTTATAAGAGATGCATGTAACCCAGGTTTCCTGAAGAGGACCAAAACACATTCTCTCAGGGAACCACAGGGTGGGCTGCTGTGATTTTATTTCAGCTACATCACCCCTTTTATCAGAACCCCAATTTTCCTTTGAGGTATCACCTCCCCCATAAACATCTCTCCTTGTGGTCTGGATGGGACTAGTACAGGACCGAGGTTGAAGTTACATTAACTGGCTTGGAGATGGTCACACGATCCAACCAGAGCCAGTGAGAATCAGTCCTGGGACTTTATTTGGAACTATCAGGAAACAGGCATTTTTCTTTTTTTAATCTGTCTGAGTTACTAAGCCAGTGAAATATACATTCATGGCTGCTAGGAGTCATCTTTGCCATTGTATAGGGAGGGCCTGCCTGAGAGCAGAGTGTGGAATTAGCAAACAGGCAAATGAAGTCAATATCTGAAGACACAGAAAGGGCTTCCTATTTTGGAATAGGGCTTCCTATTGAAGTCACTTGCCTCTGAAATTCTAAGTTTTGCCAACACATTTTATTTTCTTCCTTATCAGTTTGAAGTAGGTTTCTGTCACTTTCTTCAAGTGACCCAAGGTAACAAAACTAAACCATGCTGGTATTCAGTTGGGATGACTACAAAGCAAGTGACACCTCTAAGCTTCCCCTTGCATGGTCATTTCTGGGTGCTGTGCTAGCATTGCTGAAAATTATAAGAATTGCCAAAGGAGTGCTGTATATTCTTGCAGAGCACAGAATGGAAGAATAGCCATGTATTTATTCTCAGAACATCCAAGGGGATGCCCAGGAAAACCCAGGAAAACTGGAGAAGAAACACACCTCAATCTCCAGTTATGCACATGGGAAAATATCCTCTTTGTGCCTCAGGGTAGTGATGTTGTCTTGGTCAGGTTAGAATCACAGCATCATACCCACCACTATTCCATAGCTGGCTTGGTGCTCAGCAAGGTGTTGAGCTCTCCACCACAACAGGTACATAAGAAAATACAATTGGAGTGTGTATTAGGGAAAGTAGCATTTCTCAATGGTCTGTGGAGATGACAGATCCAGCCTGAGACACTTGGGGTTTCTCTAACATGTGAATTCCTGGGCCCTCAAGAAACCTCAATCAGGATCTCTAGGACAAATTCCTGGAACTCATGCATTTTGCACCTCCTCAGGTGATTGATGCACAATAAAATTTGAGACTCTCCAATTGTATCAGCACTTAAATGTTGACATGTGTGTTATGGTGGTGTTAAATGCAGCTTCTCATTTAGTATATTTGGGATAATGTCAGGGACCAAGAAGCTCTCATTCTGAGAACGTCCTGACCTTTACGATAAGCAGCAGCCCAGGAAACATTTTGCAGTTGCCTTGCCCTGCACAAACACCCTGCAAGTGGCAACTGACAGATTCACAGGCACGCCCCTCCCCCCCCAACTGATAGTTCTGACAATATGGCACCTATGGCGCTGTTCCTGCTTCTGTTCTTGGATTTCACCTTCCTGCCAGCGCGAACTTGCACCCTATCAGGAGCCCAATAGAAGAACACAGCCAACCAGCCTGTGTCTCGTCATACCCCTCATTCCCTCACCATAAATACCCATGTGAACAATAAAAATTTGCAACTTGATCAGAACTCCTGTCTTGCTGTCACTTCCTGTGTCTCTTGTCCCTTCATTCCTTCTCTCTTAGGTTTGCCGTCCTCCGTTGATGTCCTGCGGGTTGGGACAGGATAATAAACTGAGAATCTTCCCAGGTGATGCTGCTGAACCAAATACTGTAAAGCTGGGGGTGAGGTAGTTTTGAAGATCTGATGCTGCCCCCACCCCTCACAGTCCCATGCCTGAAGACTGCACACCAATAGGAAGAAGGTCAGCAAGGCCAGAAGGAAGGGGTTCTACAAGGCCAGGCCAACCTGGGCCAGTGGGAAACTATACCAATCTCATGAATGGGCTGAGTAGTTCCCAAGAGACAAAAGCTCTGTGGATATGGACAGAGATGAACCTGAGATTTAATTTAGTGCAAGACAACATTGAGTGTCATTTACTAAATATTGCCATGTGCCAAGTACCATGTGCAGGCCACTTTAAACCATTATTTGATTTGTTCCTCATAATCATATAAAGGAAGCATTTTGTAGGTATTTATCTAAATATTAGTTTTGGTTTCTTCCTTCCAAGCACATGGTAGGACTGCAATTCCTGGTTTCCTGTGGGTAGAGTCAATGGATTGGGAAAGGACATTATAAGTAACATTTTTTGGTGGGACATTTGTTGTTGATTCAAATCCCTCCAGAGCTACTATTCCCTCTCACATTGTGAATGGCAACATCCACAGTGACTGCTCTTTAATGTGGAGAAAGCAGAACTCCTGGATGACCCAGGACAGACACATAGCATGTGTGATAAAGCAGTTGCTGTAAAAAGTTACACTAAGATATCAGGTCTATTTGTTACTGTGGCACAGCCTTGTTTATCCTGACTGATACAGTGAGCAAGTTCCAACAGCTACAACTACACAAGGTTAGGTTTTAATCTAGCTCTGGCTGATTCCATATCTTATGTTCATTTCTCCAAATTTCGTGCAGGGAATGAAGTGGGCATCCACAAATCACTAGGTAATCCTTAAATCTGTTACAAGAATAGCACAAGTCCCTCCTATCTCTCATGGTTGCAGCCATTGGTTAAGCTGCCACCAACTGAGTCACACTGTGAACAGGATGAGCAGAAGGATTTCCAGGGGCTGGGCTGCTATAGAGATGGGAAGTTATTCATGGAGACATTCATCAAATTTGGGGGGACTGTGGTATATAGAAGGGGCAAAAGAGCCTTGGTTAAATCTATGTAGGTCATAAAAACCTCATCACCAAAGCAAGCAGTTCCTCCCACCCTCCAGGCTGGCACAGGGAAAAGAAAAGACCCTGAAAGAGAAAATAGGAAAGAGCCATTTAGATCAGAGTCCAACTGAGGTCCTTGAGCCCACCTGATCCAATGAAAGCCACCACCAAGATTTGGAGGCCCCAGAAGATGGGCAGGGCTGATGATGGCCAGAGAGAGGAAAAGAACAGGGAGACCAGAGTCAGGAAAACAGGCAGCCATGCCTCGCCATGTTGTCATCTAGCTGAGCTCACAGCTCTGAAGGAAAGGAAGGGGAGCCTGCCAGGTGCTTTTGGGAAGGCTGAGGGAATGAGTCCCCAGAGATGGGCCTCCTGGGGAGCTCCTGGTGGTCAGAGAGAAGGGAGCCTGAATCCACAGAGGAGGCAGGGCACCTCAGGGCAAGAGACCCTGTGGGTAAAGGAGGAGCAGGTTGGTGTTGTCTGTGATGGAACCCAGGGGTGCTTAGACCCTGAGCTATATACTCAGCCCTTTGTATTTTGAAATAAGACTTTGCTAAGTTACTTAGGGCTTTGCTAATTTGTTGAGACTATAGGGTGAGGCAGTAGACTGAAGAGTGTGCACAGGCTGGTCATGTGACTATGGTTTGGTAAATGCTAGGAAGAAGATCAGGGCTGGTGTGAGCCACACACAGCTGGGAGGCCAGGGAAAGTCAAATTTCAAAGTTCAAGATAGAGAAGTGAGTTCCAGGCCAAGGGCCTCTCCTCCGTTCCTACACTGTTCTTTATTAGAAGCTCCAGAGTCTGGCAGGGACAGAGTTGCCCAGCCAGCCTGGGACCTCTCACCGACCACCTCTAAGCAGGAAGTGACCAGTTGAGAAAATACTATGAATCACCCCAGGACCTAATATGGATCACAAAGAACTTTATATTAAGTATAACACAACAATATCTAAGAAGCTAAAGTCTTCCTAAGCCTCTTTGGGTGGCCATGCTCAGCAGAGTCATTTGAAGCCAAGCTTGTGGGCAGGGGAGTTCTACCAAAAGCAGTTTTGGCCATACTTCTTGAAATTAGTCCTTATTTTTTTAAACATATATTTTAAAATGCTTATAAAATCCTATGTCATCTATAAACTTCTTCAGAATAACATGAAGGAGTAGGACATAATTTATGATCAAGAGGGCTGGGCCACAGAAACCTGTGTCATGACTATTTTTATGTTAAGAATTCTTCACCATAAAAATGTTTCTTAAGAAGATGCAAAAGAAAAATAGAATCCATGGGCGGGCTGGGGTTGTAGCTCTGTGGTAGAACATGCCTAGCACAGGTGAGGCATTAGGTTCAATCCTTAGCATCACATTAAAAAATTAATTAAATCATCCCTTTGCAGAAAGAGATCAGGCCTGGACATGGTGATGGAGGACATATGGATGAAGGCCCTGATCATTCAACTCTAGGATGCAGAGCCAGGTTATCTGAGAAGCTGAAACTTTCCAAAGTCTCCTTGGGTGACGATGTTCAGCAAAGTCTTCTTCAGCCAACCTTGTGGGTGGAGGAGTTCTACCAAGTGCAGCTTGAAAGCTACTCACCCCTGACAGTGTCACATTCTCTCTCTTGAGGTCTAGGGATCTTTAGAATAAGAAAGGGGACTCTGTCCCTCTTAACATCACCATTTTCAAATCAGGCATTTATCTGGGCCAATCTTAAGGGAGAAAGAGATGGCAGCTGAGCTTTGTGGCCCATTCCCCAGACACCTGCCCCCCAAGTATCCCCAGCACACTCCAGGCCAGCAGTCAGATCCTCCACCTCCCCAGACTTGCCCAAAGGATTTCTTACCTGCTTTATTTTATCCAAGTAGGAGGGATATGGCAACATCCCTAAAATATGAAGGAGGCAGCCCCTGCACCAAATCTACTTAAATTACAGGCAAAGACCCACAACTGTTTACTGAACACCAAGTACATAGGGAGCTCAGCTCAGTCCTCACACAGCCTCAGCTGAGCTACGCACCCCATGGAGGAGCAGTATTCCATCAATCCTAAGATGCACATTCTGTTCCTTTCACATTTTAACCTCCCTAAATGGGGGACATGTCTTATCCTTGATGAGAGCTCACAACTGTGATGCAGAGGTGACTGCCTGAACTCACACAGACTTGGTCATAGTTGTTCATGCTCTACTCACTTCAACTGAGTTTTGTGCACCATTATTATTGTGCACAAGCAGGATAGTTTCTATTTTAAATGTCTTTTTGAGAGATTAGTCTGTGATTCAACTTTGAATTGAAAAAACTTACAGTGACAGCGAGAGGCTGGGAACAGAGCAGCAGAGTACTAATGTGATATTGGTGAAGCAGGTACATTATTCATTCCTGCAGGGATGCCTGTAATTCCAAATTTCCTTGAAAAATAGCAAGTTAGTACTTTAAGGGACATCAGACCCACCCCAGAGATGAGAATTCATGTTCTTGAAGAACTGCTGCACTTTCTACACTCATGGGTCAAGGGGCACCAAATTTTTGTGTAAAGAAACAGATGGAATAGTTTTGGCTTTGTGAGTCATATAGGCTTGGCTGAAACCTAACTCTGCCACCATAGCCTGAAAGCTGTACTACATAACACATAAACTTATGGTCATTACTGTATTTCAATAAACTTCTGGACTGTGAAGACTTTAGGGATATCTTAAGTAATGCACTTCAATTACATTTTTTCTTGTGTGTACTGGAAAGAGCAATGTAAGATTAAAAGGCAAACCAAAAATCCTATATTCAATTAGGTCTCAAAGACCTGATTCAAAATGGGTAAGGGGAAATTATGTAGTGAAAAAGTCCTGAATGTAATCTAAACAGCATTTCAGAAAAGAAGACACATCTTGAAACCATGCCTTCTTGTACTTAAGCAAACAGGGTCTTGTGCCCATGGTGAGAAGCTCAGAGGGAGAAGGAGTTGCCTAGGGTCACTCAGTTATTGGAACTATGCCTATGCAACTGGGGTGGCTGACAGTTCAGAGGTTCCTCCCAGCAGAGCCCAGATACCATACTGACCCTGTGACTCAATGGCCCTGGAGAGCGGACAGCCAATGGAGACACTGCACAAGGGCAGGAGTTGCATGTGCCCTACTCTCCCCACATCCCTGGATCCTGACCAGCCTCTGGGGCATAGAAGGTGACTGATAAATGGCACCAGTTGGCCTGAATTCAAATCATAATTCTGTCTCCTAATTCACCTGTATGGGACTCAGTGTTAGGATGGGGGAATGGGTGGATGTAAAGATAATTAGACAGAAGGGTGGGTGGGGGATATAGATAAAAACAGACTGATGAACAAAAGGTGGGTGGATGCCTAGATACAAGGATCACCACAGAGAATGGAAGAGGACTGACTGGACAGCAGGGTAGAGATACTAGTGATGGATGAAAGGATGGATGGATGGACTGGTAGGTGAGTGAGGGATGGATGAACAACCTGGAGCCAAAGGGAAATCCTCCTCCATAACCTACAGCCAGATCATCAGAGCAAGATCTTGGCCCACAATGAACACTCACCGGGTGAACCAGAACATTGTTCTTGCTGTAGCTCAGGGTGGTTCTGGAGTTCTGGTGCAGGGACTCCACGTAGTCATGGGCAGAGAAGGATGACTGGTCATCCATGATTCCACTTGAATGCCTCTTCTGGATCTAGTAGTGTGATGGCAGATGGACAGATAGCCCTGGAGTGACCTTCAGCACCTCTACCTTGCTCCCTGCCCCCAAATCCCTCCCACAGCCCCACTACCCACCCCACTCATGCGGGGTTGGCTGCTTGCTGGGAAAGTCCTACCACAGTTGTGAGCTGTGGATGTGGTGTCTCTGGACCAGTTTGTCAGCTGAGGGGTTGATCTAGAGGTGAACTGTAGTCTTCATCTTGGTGTACTCCAGGGCATGGGGCCCCACTGCAGAACACACATGGCTGGAAACCTATAGCCCCAGAGAGCTGCCCTCCCTCCCAACTACTACAGACTGGGCCACTCATTTCACTACCTCTCCCCTCCAGTCAGCTAGGATGCCCAAGACTCCTGCATCCAAGAGACCAAAATGAGGCCTTGGGAGCAAGAGACAGTGAACAATTTTGATGGAGGAGGCTGGATAGGGGTCAGGGGGCCCTCAGGAGGTATCCCTGAGACCCAGGACCAGATGGAACTCAGACCACCAGACCACATACCCAACAAGGATGCAAGGATGGGGCCATCCATGGGGTCCACCAGAAGAGCTTCCTTCTCATTCTCATAGTATTTACTAGAAGAGGAAAGGACACTTAGGTTTGGATGGAGATCAGCAGAGGATCACAACTGACAGCTTGGCTGGATCCTGTGTTGCCCACTCACTGGGAGAGTTTCGGCTGCCCCATGTGTAGAATAGGGACCATCATCATATATGGCAGAGGGCTGACTTTTGAGCAAAACAATAGATGAACAGTATTCATCATGGAGTGTGGTTTGCACCTGCTTAACACACTCTGAAAACAGGGCCATTAGGAGCAACAGGATTCATGAGCAGAAGGCTAGATAATTCCACTTTTTTCTATCATGTCTCTGTTGAAGGCAGGAAGTCCTGAAAGGCTCAGCTGATGTCCGCCTTCCTATCTCTGTGCAATAAAATGTTGCTTAACTGCACTGTGCATCCAAAGGTCATGCTAACAGGGTTTTCTGCCCTGACAATGAATGCTGAAAATACTGACCTAAGATGCTCAGAAAAGCCCCCTGAAATTTGGTTCTGCAAAATACTATGGGACACCATCAATATAAGGATTGTGCAGAATGTTTCTTCATTTGTTTGTTTGTGTGACCTGTTGTGTAATGATTTCTAATTTCTTGAAAACTAATGCAATCCAAAAACCAACAGAATTTCAAAGTTGGAAAGGACCTTATTTTAGTCTCCCAAGGATGTTGGGTTCAGAGAGGGTAAGTGACTTGCTAGAGGTGACACAGATCAGGTCACTCCATCTGCAGGCCTATGCAGGCTTGGGTGACATCCAGTTTGCTTGGCCATTGCTAGCATACATTACGGGGTGACTGACACAAGATCTGGAGTCAGACAGACTGCATGGGAGCCCATCTCAGCCACTTTCCACCTTGTCATGGCTCACTAGACAAGGGAATTCCCTCTCTAAGCTTCAGGGTTCTCTGCTGTAAGTGTGTAACAACTGCTCAGGTTGTTTTCTCCCACCTCACTAAGGCCACACAGTTATAAAGTGGAGTCATTCACTCCAGGAGGGTGAAATAAAGGACTGTAAAGCTTGTAAAAAATACAAACTATTCCGAATCCTTTCAGTCCTCTGAGTGAGGGTTCTCTGATTCAAGATGGCAGGCTGAACACCAAAGGATGAAGAGTGGAAAGGTGAATAGGTAACACATTTTGAAAAGGTTCCAAAAGACTTGGACAATTCAATATAGCTCAGCACATACTGAAAGGGGCTGCAGCAAAGGAAAGAAACAAAGATCTGTTTGGCATACTCTCAGAGGGACTCCTGCCTTTGAGTTCCAAATGACACAACAGAATGAGAGTGAGAAAGGGGATCAAATAAAGGGGAAATAATTCTAACTCATGTATGAATGAATGAATAAGGTGGTAGGCTTCTTGTACTCCTCTTTCCCAGTGGTAACAAGAGACATATCTATGAAGATGGAAAAGTTCCACTGAGTACTGGGCAGAAGGAAGGAAAAAGGATTGACAGCTAAACTTATTATGGTAAAACATCAGAGTACCAGATACAGAAATCATGCAAAAGGAATGATATTGGATCACATTGGAGACCAGCAATGATACTAGATGTGATAAGACCTTGAAGCAATACCCCAGAGCTCTAAAGGAAAAGCATTTTGTCCTTAATTTCATACAATGTTATACAACATAATAAGTATCTCAGAAAATCTATCCCTCACACACCCATTCTGAAGAAGTCACTTCAGAATATAATTCAGCAAAGTAAAGGTGAAAACCAAGAAAGAGTAAAATATGGAATACAAGAAAATACAAAACCAACCCAGAAGAAAATAAAAAGTGACTCCAAGGTAAATGTTTTATAAAAAGGCTGCAAAGGAATAACAATGTTTCATGAATCTGGAGACAGCCATGTTTTCACAGAATGTTTTAATGGCTCTGAAATCTGAATGTCTCCCAATTAGCAATGTGTTCCAATTGCTGTTGGCCAGGCTTCTGGGTGACATAGATGTCATTTCTTGGTTATGGTTATTTATTGTGTCCTCATTTCAAATGAATTATGGGTCTTGCTCAACATTAATAGTAACAAAATTAAATTCTATCTCATAAGAGGAAGGTGATTAGAAATTCCAGGAAAAACAGAAACTTCTATGTTATGATCCAGCTGATGTCAACTAATGGCATGACTCTGAACAATTTTGATAAAGACAACCTGGGACACAGCTGCAGAACAAAGTGAGGTTTTCATAATTTGCTGTAGCAAGAGAGACCATATACCAGGGGCACTGTGAGACACCTCACCAAACACAGGCAGAAATTGGGTTATTATGGGATTGGGGGAAGGGCAGAGTGTAGGTGAAAGATTGGTGAAGTTGTGGTTGCATGGGCACCAAGCAAAGCAGGGATGCTTGTAAAGCCATTAATGTCAGCCTGGACTTGAAGGAGACCCAAAGTTCTGTGTCTTGGAAACTTTAAGATAATGTGGAATTCTGTGTGTGAAAATGCCATATCTGAAGCTCTGTACCTCATCTGCTTTCTGTATCAAAGTGACTCAGGTCTTCTAGACCAGATCAAGATGACAACAAAGTTTCTGAAATTTTATCATTTTAAAGAACTAACTTTCTCAAAGTTGTGTCCTAGGTGGTTCTTCTATTAATATTATTTATATAGTCATCAAAAGGCAAAGGTTATTTATTGACTTTCTATAAATAGCTGATTTTCAATAAATACTTGGTTTTCAAGTTTATAGTCATACAACTATCATTATAGACCAGAATTTAAATGTCAATAACCTTGAAAATATAAAAAGTCAATGATTACATGACAAAAGATGAGTCCAAGAAATGAATAAGAAGAGGTAGAATGAAGCGTAAGAGAAGGAATATTATCATTTAAGAAGCAATGACAGGGGGTTTTCAAGATGGCGGACTAGAGGGCGGCTGCATTTCATGTTGCTCCAGGACTCAGGATTCAAAAGAGGAGATAGTGAGTGACTTGGGACCAACTCAAAGCTGCCGGTGAGTCTCTCCAGTTGGGGAGGCGTCCTGGATGGGGCAGTAGCCCCGGAACACAGGAAACTTTGTGAAGTAGAGTTGCCCGGTGAGACACCCCTCCCCCCGCTGGAGTGGTAAACACGGACAGTGGGGAACTTTGCAGAGGAGGCCGCATAACACAACGCTTGGTTTTGGAGCAACCTGCCGGGGCTCCGGCAGCTGCCAGAGGAAGAGCTGGGCGTCGAGCTGTTTGGACTCAGCAACCTCCTGAACAATGGGGGGGGGGCTGTCCTGAGGAGGTGGAGGTGTGCAGTGAGTTGCTTGGTCTCCAAGCGCCCACACAGAACACCAGGTGGCTGCCTGGAGGAAGAGGCGAGCGGCGGGTCACTGGGGCTCGGAACATATGTATGAGGCTCCAGGTGGCTGCTCAGAGGAGGGGTCGCATAGCCAGGCAATTAGGTGCAAAGCACAGTCCGGTCTGGGGACCTAGGTGCCTTTTGTTGAAAGAGCAACACAGAGACAAGTTGAGGGGTGGAGCGAAGGTTCCAGGACTGCGGGTAGCTTCTCTGAGGAGGGGCAACCTAAGGAGACTCGTCTGCGAAGGGCAGGGCTCCCAGGCCCAGGAGGTAGGTCCGGGCCCCTGGGAACGTTGCCTGGGAAGGCTGCCCTGCCCAGGAGGTAGTTGTGGACTGAGGGGAACCTCCAGGAGGGGAACTGACCAGCGAGACTTCCCTACCGGGTGAGTCTTCCCCGCCGGCTGAGGTTTTCCCACAAGGACGGTAAAACCAGAGACACAGGCCCAAACAGGCCTTGCCTCAGCCCGCAGTCTAGTTCCCCTTTGGATGACCACTGGTCAACAAGTAGAGGCACCTCTGCCCACTAGCAGGAAATATACCCCACCTGAAGACCACCACCACTAGAAAGGCAGCTTCCTTGGGGAGCACCGCAGTATCAACTTCCTCTAAGACTTCAGGCTACTGAAGGATAAGAGGGGATACACTAGCAATCTTCAGGGACATTATAAGTCAATAGAGGAAATCTGCAACATCTCAGCAGTCCACTGATACCTGAACGACATGAGAAAATAAGGGGAGAAAATGCCTCAAACAATTCTGGATGTTACACCAATAAAATCCAATGAAAGCATGGCAGAAGAAATGTCAGAAAGGGAGTTCAGAATGTACATAGTTAACATGATAAGGGAAGCAAATGATGAAATGAAAGAGCAAATGCAGGCATTGAATGAACGCACCAATCGACAGTTAAAAGAGCAAATACAGGAAGCAAAAGATCATTTCAATAAAGAGTTAGAGATATTGAAAAAAAAAACAAACAGAAATCCTTGAAATGAAGGAAACAATAAACCAAATTAAGAACTCCATAGAAAGCACAACCAATAGGATAGAACACCTGGAAGACAGAACCTCAGATATTGAAGACAAAATATTTAACCTTGAAAACAAAGTCGAACAAACAGAGAAGATGATAAGAAATCATGAACAGAATCTCCAAGAACTATGGGATATCATGAAAAGGCCAAATTTGAGAATTATTGGGATTGAGGAAGGCTTAGAGAAACAAACCAAAGGAATGAACAATCTATTCAATGAAATAATATCAGAAAATTTCCCAAATCTGAAGAATGAAATGGAAAATCAAGTTCAAGAGGTTTCTAGGACTCCAAATACACAAAATTACAACAGAACACCAAAAAGAAGAACAGACCAACAGACCAACACCAAAAGAAGAACAACCTTCTTCTAGTAGAAGACAGGAAATAGTTAAACTCAGAGCTGAAATCAACGAAATTGAAACAAAAGAAACAATACAAAAAAATGACAAAATAAATAGTTGGTTCTTCGAAAAAATAAACAAAATTCATAAACCTTTAGCCACACTAACAAAGAGAAGATGAGAGAAAACCCAAATCACCAAAATGCGGAATGAACAAGGAAATATCACAACAGACACGATTGAAATACAAGACATAATTACAAGCTATTTTGAAAATCTATACTCCAACAAAATAGAAAATTTTGAAGATATCAACAAGTTTCTAAAGATGTATGAATTGCCTAAACTAAAGGAGGAGGACATACACAATTTAAATAGACCAATTTCAAGTAATGAAATAGAACAAGTTGTCAAAAGCCTACCAACAAAGAAAAGTTCAGGACCTGATGGGTTCTCAGCCGAGTTCTACAAAACCTTTAAAGAAGAGCTCATTCCAATACTTTTCAAAGTATTCCATGAAATAGAAGAGGAGGGAACTCTCACAAACTCATTCTATGAAGCCAATATCACCCTGATACCTAAACCAGACAGAGACACATCGAGGAAAGAAAATTTCAGACCAATATCCTTAATGAACATCGACGCAAAAATTCTCAACAAAATTTTAGCAAATCGCAAACAAAAACATATTAAAAAGATAGTGCACCATAATCAAGTGGGTTTCATCCCAGGGATGAAAGGTTGGTTCAACATCAGGAAATCGATAAATGTAATTCACCATATCAACAGACTTAAAGTAAAGAATCACATGATTATTTCAATAGATGCAGAAAAAGCATTTGATAAAATACAGCACCCCTTCATGCTCAAAGCACTAGAAAAAATAGGGATAGTGAGAATGTTCCTTAACATTGTAAAGGCCATCTACACTAAGCCCATGGCTAATATCATTCTAAATGGTGAAAAACTGAAAGCATTCCCCCTAAAATCTGGAACAAGGCAGGGATGCCCTCTTTCACCACTCCTATTCAATATCGTCCTTGAAACTCTAGCCAGAGCAATTAGACAGACCAAAGAAATTAAAGGGATATGAATAGGAAAAAAAGAACTCAAAGTATCCCTATTTGCTGATGATATGATTATATACTTAGAGGAACCAGGAAATTCCACCAGAAAACTCTTAGAACTCATAAGTGAATTTAGTAAAGTAGTGGGATATAAGATCAATGCTCATAAATCTAATGCATTTTTATACATAAGTGATAAATCTTCAAAAAGAGAAATTAGGAAAACTACCCCATTCACAATAGTTTCAAAAAAAAATACTTGGGAATCAATCTCACAAAAGAGGTGAAAGACCTCTACAATGAGAACTACAGAACACTAAAGAAAGAAATTAAAGAACACCTTAGAAGGTGGAAAGATCTCCCATGTTCCTGGATAGGCAGAATTAATATTGTCAAAATGGCCATACTACCAAAAGTGCTATACAGATTCAATGCAATTCCAATTAAAATCCCAATGATGTACCTTACAGAAATAGAAAAAGCAATTATGAAATTCATCTGGAAAATAAAAAACCCAGAATAGCTAAAGCAATCCTTGGCAGAAAGAGTGAAGCAGGGTGTATCGCAATGCCAGATCTTCAACTCTACTACAAAGCAATGGTAACAAAAAGGGCATGGTATTGGTACCAAAATAGAAAAGGTGAATCAATGGTACAGAATAGAGGACACGGATACAAACCCAAATAAATACAATTTTCTCATACTAGACAAAGGGGCCAAAAATATGCAATGGAGAAAAGATAGCCTCTTCAACAAATGGTGCTGGGAGAATTGGAAATCCATATGCAACAGAATGAAACTAAACCCATATCTCTCACCACGCATGAAACTAAACTCAAAATGGATTAAGGATCTCAGAATCAGACCTGAGACCTTGCATCTTATAGAAGAAAAAGTAGGTCCAGAGCTTCAACATGTCGGCTTCGGACCAGACTTCCTCAACAAAACTCCCATAGCACAAGAAATAAAAGCAAGAATTAATAACTGGGATAGATTCAAACTAAAAAGCTTTCTCTCAGCAAAGGAAACTATCAGCAATACAAAGAAAGAGCCTACAGAGTGGGAGAAAATCTTTGCCAATCATACTTCAGATAGAGCATTAATCTCCAGAATATATTAAAGAACTCGAAAAACTCAACACCAAGACTACAAATAATCCAATCGACAAATGGTCTAAGGAAATGAACAGACACTTAACAGAAGAAGACCTGCAAACGATCAACAAACATATGGAAAAATGTTCAACATCTCTAGTAATAAGAGAAATGAAAATCAAAACCACCCTAAGATTCCATCTCACCCCAATTAGAATGGCGATTATCAAGAATACAAGTAACAATAGGTGTTGGCGAGGATGTGGGGAGAAAGGTACACTCATACATTGCTGGTGGTGTTGCAAATTAGTGTAGCCACTCTGGAAAGCAGTATGGAGATTCCTTAGAAAACTTGGAATGGAACTACCATTTGACCCAGCTATCCCACTCCTTGGCCTATACCCAAAGGACTTACTATCAGCATACTACAGAGATACAGCCACATCAATGTTCATTGCTGCTCAATTCACCAAAACCAGATTGTGGAACCAACCTATATGCCCTTCAGTTGATGAATGGATAAAGAAACTGTGGCATATATATACAATGGAATATTACTCAGCCATAAAGAATGATAAAATCATGGCATTTGCAGGCAAATGGATGAAATTGGAGAATATCATGCTAAGTGAGATAAGTCAATCTCAAAAAACCAAAGGAAGAATGATCTCACTGATAAGTGGATGATGATACATAATGGGGTGTGGGAGGGATTAGTTTTATGGTTAGAGTTAGGGTTAGGGAGGGGGGCAAGAATGGGGGAAGGAAGGACTGTATAGAGGAAAAAGAGGGATGGGGGAAGGGAAAAATAACAGAATGAATCAACCAACATTACCCTATGTAAATTTATGATTACACAAATGGTATGCCTTTACTCTGTGTACAAACAGAGAAACAACATGTATCCCATTTGTTTACAATAAAAAAAATAGATGTATGTATTCACTATTTCCCCTTAGATAAGTTGTAGCTTTTGGGAAGTAAAACTTTAAGTATATTTTAGTGTACCCGAGGGGAAATTTTTAAACTCTGGTCTGATTTCCATTGAGCCAGACTGGTGTCTCCAAAATCTCAATCACCCCAGGCAGGTCACAATGAAAACAACCTCTTTTAAGTTACAAAACTATTCTGCCAACCCAGTGGAGCTTTGCAAGGATTTTGTAGCTGCCTTACAGTGAATTAAAGGCACAAAGAACTGATAATAAGGCCCCACTCCTCGACCCAGAAGTGTCATATCCAGTGCCCCCACCAGCCCCATTCCATCTGTTCACAGCTTTTTCATTAAAATAATTATTGGTACTATGTGATTATTGATATGATGGCTGTCAATTAGTGCCCACTTGCCATATCCTTTGTCACATTACAGTGTCAATATAAGAAGCAATTTTAGTTCCAATTATATAATCAGTGAAACTGAGATTCACAGAGATTAACTAGGATTCTCCAGGTCACAGAGTTCTAAGCAAAACTAGATATCCTAAATTTTCTAATGCTAGAGCCCTGCCTCCATTATAGAGAAATATAACCCAGGAAGGGTTGGGCAGACCGGTTTCACTGCCCCAGTCCACTTCCAGGAAAGATGCAACCACCCCTGACTTGTTGCACTTGGGTCTCTCCTAAGACAGAGCTGTTTGTCCCTGACTACCTGCCTCCTTGCCTCCTGGACTTCTTTCAAAAAAAATAATGTTCTCACTTTGGACATCACTGAGTGTGTTGAGAAGGGCCTGTGGTCTCTCATATGTCTTTAAACAAGAAAAGTCAAGTCCAAAGCCTTTATCTTTCTGGTCTCCAGATATTGGTGGACCCCACCCAGCTTGCTGGACTTGGTCCCAAGCTTTGCTCATGTAGTTCTCAAACCAGTCCTTCCCTGTGAAGCCCAAACCTGGGGTACCTTTTTGGAGATGAACCTTGCACTGACTCTAACTCCACATGCTACTTCTCCCAATCTTGTGACACAGGAAGGACCCCACCTCAACTTCCTTCAGGAAAACTGAGATCCCCACAATGACACTGTAGCCACACCCCACCTCTGCTCATCTTACATCTCAGCTGGCTCTCAGTCTCTAATTCTTTCCAACTAACCTATATAACCTAATCATGTACCTGAAGTAAAAAGGGAATCTCATATGTGCTCTTAATAACTCTTGCATACTGTATAAGAGGGAATTCCACTTCCTAACCACCCCCCACAGCTTTCAAATGGTTCTCAATTAGTTCCACATTCCTGGTGCAAGATCTAAAACTTCTCTTTCTATCCTCACCTGGTGCTGCCTTTTCAAATGACTGTGTATGCAAATCGCAGATTCCAGATTCTAGGAAACATTTTATCTTCATCTCTGCTTCTAATTGTTAAATTGGAGTCTCCTTGGTTAGCCCTACAGCTAAATGTCAGGATTTCACTTAAAATCCCGTAGTTGGTGCACTGAGCATATTGAACCTGGGAACCTTCAAGTGTGAGCATGTCAAAGTAAATGAATAAGAGATAAATGAGATAAATGAATCAGTCAATTCTTCCAGCCACGAGCTCAACTGCAGTGCAAGGAGGTGAGCTTCCCTCTGGTATTCACCAAGTTCGCTGTGCAATGTTGATCAAGTCACTGCCCCCAACTCCTCAGGCCACCATCCTTGAAGAGAGAAGGTGGCAATTCCCCTGCATTTCCAGGCATTTATTTCTCTTGTGAGTCCTAGATTGGAGGGGCATAGTTCATACCAAATCATCTCTTCCACTGACCCATGGGTATGGCCATACTTGTCAAAATAACAAGATGATGATTTGGTTATGGTTTAAGCATGTCTTCCAAAATTTCACATGTTGGAGACTTCATCCTTAGTTTGACAATATTAAGAGGTAGTTGGGACCTTTAAGAGGTGGGGCCTACTAGCAATGTTTTAGGTCACTGAGGGCATGAGGGGTTGTCATGGAATCCCCATCTTGCTCTGGCTTCCTGTCTCTCCATGTGTCCTTCTCACACATGCTCCTGCCATGGTGCCATGTTCCATGATGTGACACAGTTGAGGGGGCCTCATTAGAGCTGGCACCATGCTGTTTGGACCTCCTGTTGATAACACCGGTTACCTTGACGAGTTCTGCTTCCTTAAATGTTGAAGTATAACACCTAAGAAGCAACAAGGCAAGTGCAGAGTAGAAAGTAAGAAGTTTTATTTATAGAATAGTAAAACAGATTTCTCCCAGGAGGAAGGAGGGGGTCCAAAGGCAGAATCCATGGGATGAAGAAGTTTCATTCCTTTTATACATCTAATGTTTCCTTTGTTCTCCTGCATTCTTCTCCCTTACCTTGTTCTTTCCCCCAATCCTGCGTATGTGACTGAGAGATGCTGGTGTGACCAGAAGGTGAGGAGCAGGTGGGTTGGAAGGGCCAAGGGGGAGTGCTGGGCAGGAAGGGAGCAGCAGCCCAGGGGGCATTAATTAGCAACTTCCTGTCTGTTTAGGGGTTGCTTCATTAACAACCTTCCACAGAAGGTAGTATAGGCAGGTAATCTTGGTAATCAAAGTGATCTGTAGACATGAACATTCCAATTTCACAAGGGCAGTCTCCAACTTCCCGGACACAAATTAACCTCCATTTTCTCCATGCAATCTGATCATCTATCTGAACTGCCTGTTTTTAATTCTGGCTTCACTGCCTTGAAAATTTTGAGTATCATAAACCCATTTTCTTTATAAAGAACTCAGTCACAGCTAATTCATTATAGTAATGGAAAATGAGACAAAACAAATAACAAGCAACACTTTAAACATTCCCTTTGTTTTATAAAGTCTGCATGAAAAGTGACAGCAAAGAGTATGGTGGACAGGAAGAAAGGCATGCAGTTAATTAATGTATTAATTTTTACCTTCAAAATATCCATGGTGCCTGATCTTTCCCAGATTCAGTGCTTGGCAACAATAAGAAAAGGTAAGCTGAATGAAGTTCTGGGCTTACCCCATTCGATTTCATTTCACTTCCTCTCAGCTACACTGCTCTGCCTTGTGTTCTTCCAGCACACCTCTTAATCCTGCCTTAATGTGTTCTTACACTTGTCATCCCTTTATCAGAATGCTCTCCCCAATGATCCTTGGGTTTATCTTAGAGCTCAACTCAAATGGCTTCTAGTAGCTACCATCCTCTATCAGCCCTGCCTCACCTGTGCTTCCATTTTCCTGATGTGTCTTCTCCACAGTACACGTCTCCACATGAAACCATGTTGGTTCTGTGATGGTTTACTTATGCATCAACAGGACCCTTTTCTCCCACTAGACTGAGCTCCTTGGAGTCAGAGCCCTTAAGTTTCATATCTCCATGTTTTTTCAAGATCTAGGATGGCACCTGATATATAAAAGCAGTTGATAAATATAGATGCATGAATACATTCATCATCAAATGAGTTGTAGAGTGACATTCTCCTCTAGCTAAATCTTTCAAATTCATCTTTAATTGTTCCCTGCAATTTTATCAACACTCCAGCATGTATGTCCTTCTAGGACAGTGTATTTGAAATGTGTTACAAACACACAATCCTTTGTTCAAAGAAAGCCTAATATATAAAGTTATTACCATGAAGATGTGGGTCCTGGTAGTTGACCTAAGGCTGCAGGGTCCATAGACCAACCCATCAGTCCACCTTTATGCTGCCCCTTTATGCTGGCACATTTGTAGAACACCTGGAATAAATTTTGATATTTGGGTTTGGAGTAAACTTTTTTTTGCATATTTTTGTGCATTATAGTTGTACCTAATGATGGGATTTGTTGCTCTGTGTTCATATGTGCACACAACTTAAAAATATAATTTGGCCATTATCACACTCCAACTCCCCACTTGGTCCTTTTCCTCTAGTGATTGTTTTTTTTTTCCCTCTCCCTTTGGTTTTCATGAAATCCCCCACCCAAGTTTCTTTTCCTTTTTCCTCTCCAGCTTCCACATATGAGAGAAAACATGACCCTTGACCATCTAATTTTGACTTATTTTACTTAACATAATGATCTCTAGTTTTATCCATTTTCCTGCAAATGCCATAATTTCATTTTTCTTTATGACTGAATAAAATGCTATTGTGTATATGTACCATGTTTTCTTTATCCATTCATCTGTTGATGGACACCTAGGCTGGTTTCCATAGTTTGGCTGTTGTAAATTGTACTGCAATAAACATGAGTATGTGGGTATCAATGGAGTATGCTCACTTTAATACTTTAGGATAAATACCCAGGAGCCATATAGCTAGATCCTATGGTGGCTCCATGCCTAGTCTTTTGAGAAAACTCCATGCTGATTTCCATAGTGGTAATAAGACTGTATAACCCAACCAACAATGTAAAAGTGTTCCTTATCCACATCCTCCCCAGCATTTATTATTTGTATTCCTGATTACTGCCATTTTAGCTGGTGTGAGATAAATTTTGAGTGTAGTTTTGATTGGTATATCCCTAATTACTCATGATGTTGAACATTTTTTAAATATATTTGTTGACCATTTATATTTCTTCTTTTGAGAAGTGTCTCTTTAGTTACTTGCCCATTTCTTAATTGGGTTACTTGAGCTTAAGGTATTAGGGTTTTTGAACACTTTACATATTCTTAGGTATTAATCCTCTGTTGGAAGAAGGGAAAAGAATTTCTACCATTCTGGAGGTTCTCTTCACATTCATGAAATACTAGTAAATATGCCATGAATGCAAAAGGAGCATCAATGAAGCCAATTAAAGATACATTTAATTTTTTAAATAAAATGTATATAAAACCAATGCATCTCAAAAATCATGCTAATTCCTAGGGTACAGAGGAGAATAAGCATGGAACAGTTCCTGGCCTCAAGGGCCTTGCAATCTAGGGATTAAAGGAAATTTTCACAGAATAAAGAACATGAATGGAATTCTGTCCTCATGGAGCTACTGGCTCATATACACTTGGAACATGTGAATGCTTTGCCCAAAGTTCCAGAGTGTGCCACGGGTCTGGTGTTCCACAAATCAGTCTTTGGGAAATACTTGTTTCCCAAGACCAGGTGCCATGAGCATCAAGAGGGAAGGAAGTCTACACCATTGCCAATTTCCAAAGCATTCCAACATAAAAATGTGTATAACCCTGGGTGGCCCCATCCATTTGGTCTCTGATGATTCCTGAGGCATTGTGAGATTTCCTGAGTCTTCAGTCATCCCCTTGTAGTCATTTGGGTCACCCTTGTAGTTGGAGAGTGTGAACTCAGTGTCTCATTGGACAGCTGCAAGAGGATCCTGTTCTTCCCACACATCTGTTTGAGGCTCTGTCTTGCACAGTTGCTCTTGCAGTCATTCATAGAGAATGAGCATTTATAGAGACTTGGCCATCAGAAAGCCCAGACAGAAAAATCCAACCAAAGGAGAAGTCCCTTTTGCCTATCTCCTCCTGGGAATAGAACTAGCTGCTCCTTCCCATGTGTTTCCAGATCACCACACACACAAACACCTGTGGCATTTCCAACAGTGGTTGCTATTCATGACGACAAGTTGGTGTTTCCTATTCTGTTCCAGGCACCTTACAAAGTACTTTCCATATAGAACTGCTTCTCCTGCAAACACACAGAGGCATTATTAGTTACTGTCCCAATTCCCCCCCCCTTTTTTTTGGTACTGGGAACTGAATCCAAGGGTACTTAACTACTGAGCCACATCCCTAGCACTGAGTTGCTAAGTGCCTTACAAAGTTGCTGAGGCTGGCTTTGAACTCTCAATCCTCCTGCCTCAGCCTCCCAAGTCACTTGGATTACAGACATTTACCACCATGCCTGGCCCTATTCCAATTTTAAAGAGCAGGACACTGAGGCTCAGAAATACTAAATGACTTGCCCTAGGCAACATGATGAGCAGGCAGGATATCAGATCTTGAACTGAACTCAGTTTCACTCCCAAGTCTTCACTCTGTCATCAGTATTTCCCAATTAATGGTCTAAGATTCCATCACCCCCAACTTGTCAACTTCTTGAGTGACATCGTTGAGTTTTGGACATCATAAAACTACATGGCACCCAGTGTGAGCTTAGCAAATGCTAGGTGAACAAACTCTAAGAAGTAGCGTGGTATGAAGAGCCTTGAGCAAGAAAACAAGACCACTGGGTCCTTCTTCAGGATCTGCAATGATTTCACAATGTGACTTTGAACAAGCTCTTTCCTCCTCTCTGAACCTTTGTCTTTCCATCTGCAAAATCGAAGAGGTGATTTTCAGTACAATGCTTCCCTTGGGTCCAAGAGGACAGTGGGAAATTTTGCCACATAATTCAAAAAACAGGATTCCAAGAGGAAAGAGGTCATCTTGTCTACCATCTGTTTCCTGAGTACTGAACACAGTGTCAGATATAGTCATGTTCAATCAGCTCAGAGAGATGCTGGAACCAGTTCAAACCCCATCCTTGGTGCTGGACTGCAGGAGGCAGATATGCAAAGAACCTGGAGAGGAGGACACTGGTGTCTTTTAAAGAAGTCCCCTTATGGTGGTCATATGTATGTTTTAGGTTGAAGAAAACCAACATTTCTCCACAAAATGAGTAGTTGCCATTCAGGAGAAACTGAGGCAGGTTTGTATAAGAAGCAGGAAGCCTCCAGAGCAGAGGGAACAGATAGCTCCGACCCTGTCTTCAACCTTCCCACACTGTCAGATGGTCTTGATTGGTTAAGGCACACTCTTCATGCTCTCTTTGGGTAGGACAGGTTCCAAAGTGCCTGGGGGAGTCAGACAGCAAGCAGAATGGGAAATGCTGTGCTGGGGGTGCAGTAGGCAGATTTATAGCCTCCCAAGATGTCCTTGTCCCAGTCTCTGGAAATAGAATGTGCTACCTTATCTGGTAGGAGGGTGTTGGCAGATGTGGTAAAGGAGTCCAAGATGTGGAGATGGTCCTGGATTAACCAGGTGAGCAGTGACCTCAGGCAAGTCTTCAGGATTGGAGGACTGTCCCACTATGGACAGAGGAGCTGTGTCTACAGAAGTTCAGGGAGGAGGCAGAGCCAGAAAGATGGGGCCCCCAATTACTGCCTTGCAGATGGAGCGTGATGGCAAAGGACAATATGTGGGGGTCTCTGGACCCTGGAAAAGTCAAGTAGCTAGTTCTCCCCTGGATCCTCCAGGAAGGAGGCCAGTCCTGTAGATGCCTGTGATCAGCCTGATAAGATCTATGTTGAACTTTTTTTTTGGTGCTAGGGATTGAACTCAGGGCCTTGTGCATGCAAGGCAAGCATTCTATCAACTGAGATATATCCCCAGTCCCATGTTGAACTTTTAACAGGTAAAACATTTGTATTGTTTTAAGCTGCTAATCTTGAGGTAATTTGTTATAGTACCAACAGGTAATTAATGCTGGGGCTCATGCCCATTGGAGAGGCATGATGCTTGTTTTGTTTTTATTAGTTTCCTGGGAACCCCTTAAGAAAACAAGGTGTCACAAAGCAGCAAGGATCAATTCTGTCATGGCTCTGAAGGGCAGAAGACTGAAATAAGATACCAGCAGGGCTGTGCTGTCTCCAGTGAGTCCAGGCAGCGTGGATGACACATGCCCCTCTCAGCCTCTGTTGTGGACATCCTTGGTAGTCCTGGGTTTGTAGACTGGCCACCCTTATCTCTTCCTTGATTGCCACATAGTTTTCTCCCTACACATCTTTGTTCACATCATCTTCCTCCCATGACTGTGTCTTCTGTTCTCTCCTCTCCCTGTAAGCATGACAGGCATGCTGGACCAAGGAGCCACCTTCTTGCAGCGTGACCTCATCTTAACCACCTACTTCTACAATGACCAATGACCCTATTTCCAAATGAGGTCACATTCCAAAGTTCCAAATAGGACAACATTTCTTGGAGGAGCTATCCAACCCTGCAAGAGTGGGGCAAGATACTTTGAAGCCCACCTTTGCAGAGGTTCCCCCAAAGAAGGCATTCTTTTTGCATGTGCCGCTCAAAGGAAGCATTTCCAAAGAACAGCTGGGAGGAAGAATTGCAGGGTCCACAGCTGGACAGTGTGGCTCTGTCCTCCCAAGGGGGCTCCCAGACTACTGCTTTCAGCAGAGATATGCTTGTCCATAATGACTGTATTCAGCCATAATCATTATTTAGCTACCTTGTAGAATTTACTTAAGCAAAGAAAAGGTGGTGGTCATCCTCTGTGCAGTTGCTCTCAGAGACAGGAGTAACAGGGGTCAGTCAGTGTTTTCCATAAAGGGCCAAATAATAAACCTGTTTTATTTTATTTTATTTTTATTTTTTATTTGTTCTAATTCATTGTACATGACAATAGTATGTGTTCATACATGTTGATAAAAGCTACATAAATGAAGTGTAATTTCTCATTTACCTGATTGTATATATTGTAGGATCACATCATTCATACAGTCATACATATACATGAGGTAATAATGTCTGTTTCACTCTAATATTCCTTCCCCCATACACCTTCCCCTTTCTTCACTCCCTCCTACCTCACATAAAGTAACTCTATTCCTCCCTAGTGCCCTCCACCTTATTGTGAATTAGCATACCCATGTCAGAGAAAACATTTGGCCTTTGGTGTTTGGGGATTGGTTTATTTCTCTTAACATGATATTCTCCTACTTCATCCATTTACCAGCAACATTTTTGATTTTGTGGATTGTGTGCTGATGGCCACAGTCACCTGTGCATGGTCACCAGCCAAGCTCTGAGGCAGGTAGGTGACTGAACACTGAGGCTGTCTAGATCCTTCCAAGGGGGCAGATTTAGTAAATGCTGCTCCCATCAGTCATGGCTTTAATCCTGCATGTCTCTCAGGAAAGCTAAAATGCCTGTTACAGAAACACTACATTAAATGGGTAATGTTAATTGAGACACACACACAAAACCCAGGCCTTATTTATTTCTTTGTTCTGAATTCTTCTTATCTCCCTATCCCATCTGTTTGGATGGGTGGTTTGTTTCACTCCTACCTGCCTGGAGTCTCTCTTTACAGAGTCCGCTTAGGAAGCAGAAGGGCTCTTACCTGAAGAATACACCTGTGGGAGGCAGGTTTTCAATGGAACCTCTGACATGGCCTGACTGTCCCTCCTCAGGTCCTCATATCTGCAGCTGTGTGTTTGGGGGATGGTGTTCCTGACACACAATCTATGGGATTTAGGTGCCACTTGACTGGTCTCAGGTGCAAGCTCAGATCTGAAGGACCAAAACCTGGGGGACAAGGAAACCTGTGTTTATCTGAGGGACAGCTCCATGCAGTTCTTTCATCAGTGACAGGACCCACCCAGAGAAGGGGGAGAGACCACGCTTCCTATGTGACTTGATTGGCTGCTTCCTGCATCATTTCCGTTATTGGGCATGTTTGGGCCCTTATGTTTCCAATGAAACATGCTGGGGACTCACATGGCTTCGAGGTGGTGCTCTGTCTTGTCTCCCTGCTTGCTCCCAGGTGAGGCACACTAGGAGCAGCCCTGGACATGATGACACTCTGTCACCTGCAGGCATTTCTCCTTCACCCCTTGCAAGCTCTCCCTACTGACAGCTCTGCCCCAGCCCCAGTTCAAGACTGTCAAGATGGCTCAGAACTGAAGTGAGGACCCAAGCAATGCTGTGGCACTGGCCACCAACTCCTATTCTAGCCATGTGCCTGGGCCACAGGTGCTGCCCACATATTCACTTGTGGTACCAGTGCAACTTCATTTCTTTTGTGAAGTACGTTATGAAGTGTGGAGTCAGATTCAACTGCATAAATAGTCTCTTCAGCAGAGGGGCAGAATCTCCTGTAGATGGCAGAACCACATGGATCTCAGGATAGCAGCAGGAGCCATCAATAGCAGCACACTAGGGATGTAAATATTTTAAAGACTTGTCATATAAATTTTTTGTTTGCCAATAGAGAGAGAGCAGGAAAATAATCTTGCTATAATATCCTCGTCCACAGTTGTAACCATACTATTTTATCTTTGCTAAGTACACAATTTTCTAGTGAGGGACTGCTACACAAGTAGCATTCAAGTTCAAATGAAACCAATTATCCATGATACTTTTCAAAAAGGAGAGGGTGCAACAAGTGTTTGCAAACTCTATGGAGTGAAATGCATGTAGACACAAAATGAACCACCCATGAAAATTAGCTCATAATAGTCCATAGCTGACATTTGAGAAAACTAAAAATATTCCAGAAGGAAACAGTATCAAACTATCACTATTTGCCAATGATATGGTTCTATATTTGGAAGATCTAAAAAAATTCCACCCCAAATCTTCTAGAACTAATAAGTGAATTCAGCAAAGTATCAGGATATATAATCAATGCCCATAAATGAAACACTTTTCTATACATTCTGTACCTGCTGCAGAAAGGTAGAGATAGTGTCAGGTTATGACTTTGACCCCACTTTGAAGGAACTTAGCAAATATTTGAGGAATGAATGAATAAATATTCAGTACCTGTTTCTCAGTGTTCTCCACAATGAGCACATTGCTTGTTGTCTTTGTTTTATCCATCATCCCAAAGTGCCAGACTATGAATCAGCATCCACTTATCATAAACATTAAGCCTTTGTTTTTTAGTGATTGGCTTATTTAGCTTAGCATGATATTCTCTAGTTCCATCCATTTACATTCAAATGCCATAATTTCATTCTTCTTAATGGCTGAGTAATATTCCACTGTATATATATATACCACATTTTCTTTATCCATTTATGTGTTGAACGGCATTTAGGTTGGTTGCCCATAATTTAGGTATTGTGAATTGAGATGCTATAAACATGGATTTGGCAGCATCACTGTAGTATACTAATTTTAATTCCTTTGGGTATAAACAGAGGAGTGGGATAGGTGGCTCAAATGGAGGTTTCATTCCAAGTTTTCTGAGGAATCTCCATAGTGCTTTCCATAATGGTTGCACCAATCTGCAGTCCCACCAGCATTGTATGAGTGTACCTTTTTCCCCACATTCTCACCAAGTTATTATTCCTTATATTCTTAATAATTGTCAGACTGGAGTGAGATGAAATCTTAAATAGTTTTGATTTGCACTTCTCTAATTGCTAGAGGTGTTGAACATTTTTTCATATATGTGTTGATTGATTGTATTTCTTCTTCTGTGAAGTGTCTCTTCAGTTTCTTAGCCCATTTCTTGGTTGGGTTATTTGTTTTTTTGTTGTTAAGATTTTTGTCTTCTTTATATATCCTGGAGATTAATGCTGCTTCTGAGGTATGTGTGGGGTAAAGATTTTCTCCAATTCTGTAGGCTCTCTCTTAACATTACTGATTTTTCCTTGGCTGAGAAGAAGTCTTTAAGTTTGAATCTATCACATTTATTGACTCTTAATTTTACTTCTTTCACTTCAGGAGTTTTGTTAAGGAAGTCAGGTCCTAAGACAACATGATGAAGATTTGGACCTATCAATGTAACTTCCTGTCAATGTAAATTTTTTCTTCTATTAGGTGCAGGGTCTCTGTTCTAGTGCCTAAGTCTTTGATCCACTTTGAGTTGACTCTTGTGTAGGGTGAGAGATAGGTGTTTAATTTCATTTTCCTGCACATGTGTTTTCAGTT
Source organism: Sciurus carolinensis (assembly GCF_902686445.1). Taxonomy (NCBI): domain Eukaryota; kingdom Metazoa; phylum Chordata; class Mammalia; order Rodentia; family Sciuridae; genus Sciurus; species Sciurus carolinensis. The sequence continues at coordinate 1,169,380 of NW_025920147.1, forward strand.
TTCCCAGCACCATTTGTTGAATAGGTTATCTTTTCTCTAATGTATATATTTGGTACCTTTGTGTAGTACAAGATAACCATATTTATGTGGGTTTGTCTCTGTCTTCAATTTTGTACCATTGGTGTACATGTCTATTTTGGTGCCAATACCATGCTGTTGTTACTATTGCTCTATAATATATTTTAACGTATGGTATTGTGATGCCTTCCACTGCATTCTTCTTGCTAAGGATTGTTTTGGCTATTCTGTGTCTCTTGTTTTACAAATAAATTTCATGATTGCTCTTTCTATTTCTGTGAAGAATATCATTGGGAATTTCCTAGAAACTGCATTGAATATGTACAACACTTTTGGTTGTATAGCCATTTTGACAATATTAATTCTGCCTATCCAAGATCACGGGTGATCTTTCCATCTTCTAAGACTTTCTTTCTTTCTTTAGTGTTCTGTAGTTTACATTGTAGAAAACTTTCACCTCTTTTGTTAGATTGGTTCCCAAGTATTTTTTGAGGCTATTGTGAATGGGGTAGTTCTCCTAATTTCTCTTTCAATGGATTTATCCCTGTATATAGAAATGCATTTGATTTATGGTTATTGATTTTATATCCTGCTCCTTTGCTAAATTCATTTATAAATTCTAGATGTTTTCTGGTGGGATTTTTCTTTTTGGATCTTCTAAATATAGAATCATGTTAACAGCAAATAGTGATGTTTGAGCTTTTCTTTTCCTTTTTGTATCCCTTTAATTTCTTTCATCTCATTGCTCTGAGGAGAGTTTCAAGGATGATGTTGACTACAAGTAGAGAAATAGGCATCCCTGTCTTGTTCCAGTTTTTAGAGAAAATGCTTTCAGTTTTTCTGCATTTAGAATGATGTTGACCTTGGGCTAATAGATAGCTTTTACAATGTTGAGGTATGTTTCTACTATCCCTAGTTTTTTCTAGTGTTTTGAGCATGAAGAGGTGTCATATTTTGTCAAGTGCTTTCTCTGCATCTATTGAGATGATCATATGATTCTTGTCTTTAAGTCTATTGGTGTGATGAATGTTTATTGATTTCCTTACACACATGCCCCATGGTGAAGTGAAGTGAGGCCATCAGGAGCCTGCATATAGTCCCCAGCCAAGTTGGGGAAAGAAAAACCATGTGCCATGGGTTTGGGATCAGACTCCAAGGGTACAGTGTCCTCTAATGCTCCAGAAACCTGACCCCAAGCAAATCTGTTCCCCCAAAAATTAAACCTTTGTGTAAAAATCCACCCTCTCTCTGGGCACCTCACAGGAAGAGTGTTCACTGCTTGCTTAAAGGGCACATTCTGGTTTTCCAGAGATCTGCTGGGCTGTTCTGGTAGGTGATATAGGTTAGCCTGGGTGTTTGTGTTGCGGAAAGTCTCTGAGGCATTGGCATTGAGCTCAAGGAGGCCCTCCAGGGTCTTTATGCCCCACACCACCTGTGCTGGGCTCTGCCACAGACTGGACCCCATGCTAGGCTTTGTGAGGGCCAGAGATGGACCCTGACTCCACACCTGGCCATCCATCCAGGGGCAAAGATGAGCAGGCTGCATGGTCCTCAGGGCTCCAAACTTAGGTTGCACACCTACCAGCATGGGAGGTTTACAGAAAAGAGAAAGCTCATGATGGACAGAGGCATTTGGGCCTTCTCTAGAGAAGAAGGCTGGCCTTAGAGGGAGGCATCAGTCCCACGTGTCCAGTCAGGGTTCCACATGATGGGCCAGGTCTGATGGAGTGGGGGCTCCATCTGGAGAAAAGCATGGGCACACGTGTTTCTGTGGAGAGGAGGGTCACTGGTTTGGACAGGGCTAGCTACTCTTACATAGTGGCACAAGTACAATCTAAAAGATGACCATGGTGTGGATACCATGCTGCTGCACTGGGTGTGGATGGTCCCTGGGGACTCTTGCAGTTGAGGACCAGCTGGGGTGTTGGCTTTCAGATTGATCAGACAATGTCTGGTTTTACCTTAAGGTCACCTCTGTTTCTCTTTTACTATTTCCTCCTCCTTGATCTCTTCCTCTGTCACTCACACCCACCCCAATCCTTAGTCATTCCTTGACTCCTCTCAAGTGTCACTCTCTCTGAGAAGACAGGAAGGGCCTCCTTAAGCATGTGATACTGTCCTTGCTTCATGGCCCCTCTGCGTAGGACACTTAGCAGCTCCTGGCTTATGGCCACTTTCTACATTTGGCTCCCACTAGAGCTGGAAGCTGCTGAAGACTTGGTGTGGTGGGCTCTCTTGTGTCATCCAGCATTCTACAGGCCACTCAGAGGTCCAGGAGGATGCTGAACTCCATTCTTGGCTAGGTGGGTTGCACACCTCACCAGTGCTGCTCAGAGACTAGGAGTTCACTCAGAAGAATTTTCCCACATGGGCATCCAATGGCTCAGGTTGGTGACTGGGGTGAAGGTTTTCTTCCTGAGGAGGGAGAACCAGCAGGTGGTTCACTCTTCAATTGAGCAAAAGCCTGACACCAGGAAGAGGCCAAGGCACCTTCCTTTCTCCCTCCACGCCTGAGAGCAATATGACTTCCTGGAGCAGAAGAAAAACCCAAGCCCAAGATCTTTTTTTTGATCAAAGAAATTATGAGACTCCTTAAATTCCTCTTTCCATCAAGTTGAATGTGTTCAGTGCTGGGTCTTTCCCATTACTGCCAGAGTAGCAGGCAACCTGCCCACCTGGGTTGCTTGGGTTGGAAGACTGCAGAGGGTAGTGTGGGCCTCCCCCCAACTCACTCACTGCTGCCCCCCCCCACTCACTCACAGCTGTCCCCAGGGTTGGATGGAGAGAGGTAAGGAAACAGTACTGAGTCATGGTTAGGTAGCTGGCTTTGGGGACGCTGGGTCTAGCAGATGGTTAAAATGGAGGCTTGAATTTTTGGCCCTACTGAGAGATGTACTTTGCTCTGAGCCCTTGGCATCTGGTGCAGTTCCCATGGCCTCTGCAGATGGCAGTGTTAGAACCTGAGATGGGCCACATTTGGCCCACAGGAGAAACTGTTGCATTCCTGACCCCAAGAAACTCTGCCAGCACAGACCAGTCCCTCTGCAGCTTGGCATCCTGGTGCAGAAGGCACAGGGTGGCCAGTGAGAGTAACTGCAGGGTCAGGTTCAGTCCTTTAAGGCCCTTTCCTGACTCCAGGGTGCACTCCAAACTTTCTGAATGATACCCCCTGAAAACACCTCCCTGCCAGCATGGGGTGGGAGCTGGGGCCCCTCCTTCCTCTCCCAAAGAAGCGGAAGTGGGGTGGCTCTGTACAGTGGTGCCTCTCTCCACATAAAGATTATCAGTCTCCTCTCTCCCTCCTCTCTGATCCTGGACTGGGTGGGGAACCAGCATCCCTGGGACAGCACACAGTCATTTCCTGGACACCTGTACATAGGAAAGTGAGGCAGATCACCTGGCCCTTGGTATTAATAGTTACCATGATGATACATGCCTCCATTTGGAAGGTGTTCTGATGTCCTGTTGCCTGTGCACACACACGTACACCTGCACATCTCAGGTAGGCTGTGTGCTCACACAGTGATAGTAGTGCTCTCTTTGTGGGGAGAAGGGGTGTCCACATTCTCACTTGCTCACCTTTTAAATGAGTTTAATGCATTTACCACAGAATTAAAAGAAAATAAAGAAGACTAATTGGCCATCCTATCATCTAGTCTTTGGTATTTTCACCAAGAAAAGCACATATTTGCTGCTAAATATTGGTATAGGAGAAACTTCCATTAAGTACTTTTAGCAACTGCAAAGTGACAACTTTTGTTTACATAGTCTACCCCTTCGTTGGACTTCATCACAGGCTATCATTTGGTGGTCAAGTCTGGGTAGCTGGGATGACTTTCTTCATTGGATATATCTGTATATATGTGTGTATGTGCATTGAATTCTCATTAGATCTGCACACATATTCACAGAACTGGAAAAGGACATTGTCCATGAAGTCCAGCAGTGTCTGCCAGATTCCAAGGCCCATGCTGTTCATTAATCCTGCCATTACCCACTTCTACATGTGAGGAGGAGGCTAGCTTTTCCTTTGCAAGTGTCTGGAAGGCATGGGATTCATCCCATCTCCCAGATTCCAGGGCCTGGCCTCTTTCTACCACAGAGCACCATCCATCTGGTTTGACTGGGCTATGTTTATGTGACTAAACCAAGATGATGTGGATAGTCTTGAGGGCCACATTGTCAGGAGGGCACTCCAGAGTCAACACTTTTCCAAAAATATTGCAAAAACAAGACACCAAGCAGCAAGACCTTCCAATCAGTGATAGTCTTTCTGATTCCTGCATGCAGAGTATCAAGCTAGTAGAAGGGAGACCTCCTTATTTCTTTGATCACTGTGTTTACTGAAAGAACAGAAGCTAAGAAAAACCCCGTGTTCCTCCTTTTAACATGTAAGTACAGACTAGATAATTGCAGAACATGAGGTAGACTGGGTACTCAAAACATTTCTGAGGAGGCCACTGCTGCAGATGCCCAGAGTGTAGTCTCTGGGTGCCACTGCTGCTCATGCTGCCATGGATGCCGGGAGGTCTTTTCCACTGTTGCCTCTCCCATGTGCACCACTACCATCAGCCAGAGGTTTTCTCTTGGGACACAGCTGCCACTGACACCACTGCCGCAGGTGCTCGGAGGCCTTTTCTCCAGGTGCTGCTGCTGCTGTTGTCTCAGACACCATCCTCTGAGGGTCTACTGCTCTCCATGCTGCCTTGGATGCGTGGTTGCCACCTACACTGCTGCTGCTACTGCTGACACTGCCACATTAAAAAATAGAAGAAGAAAGAAAACCCAAATTACTAAAATAATTGATTTAAAAAAGGAAGTATCACAGTGGACATAAATAAAATGCAGAAGATAATTAGAAAATATTATGAAAATTTGTACTCTAATAAAATAGAAAATTTTGAAGACATTGACAAATTTCTAGAGACATATGTTCTACCTAAACTAAATGAGGAGGTCATACACAATTTAAATAGAACAATTTCAAGTAATGAAATAGAAAATGCTATTAAAATTTACTAATTAAGAAAAGTCCAGGACTAGATGAATTCTCAGCGAAGTTCAACAGAACCTTCAAAGAAGAATTATCACCAATACTCCTCAAATTATTCCATGAAATAGAAAAGGAGGGAACCCTTCCAAACTCATACTATGAGACTAATATCACCCTGATACCAAAACCAAACAAAGACACATCAAGGAAAGAAAACTTTAGACCAATATCCCTGATGACCGTAGATGCAAAAATTCTCAATAAAATTCTGGCAACTCCCATACAAAAACATATTAAAAAGATTATGCACCAAGATCAAGTGGGGTTCATCCCAGGGGTGCAGGGATAGTTCAAGATATGGAAATCAATAAATGTAATTCATCATATCGGTAGACTTGAAAACAAGTATCATATGATTATCTGAATAGAAGCAGAAAAAGCATTTGACAAAATACAGTACCTCTTCATGTTCAAAACACTAGAAAAACTAGATACCAAGAACATACCTCAAAATCATAAAAGCCATATATGCTAAACCCAAGGCCAACATATTTCTATTTAATTTTTTAACATTATTTGCTCTAATTAGTTGTACATGACAGTAGAATGCATATATATGTTTTGATAGATCATACATAAACAGTGCAATCTCTCATTTTTCTGGTTACACATAATTGCAGGTTCACATTGGTCATACAGTCATACAGTGTACATGAGGTAATAATGTCTCTTTCACTCTACTATCATTTCTGCACCCATCCCCCTTCTCTTCCCTTCACTTCCCTCTACCTAATATAAATTAACTCTATTCTTCCCTATCCCCACTATTACTGTGAATTAATTACTTTCCACATATCAGAGAAAACTTTCAGCCTTTGGGTTTTGGGGTTTGGATTATTTCACTTAGCATGATATTCTCAACATAATTCTAAATGGAGAAAATTTGAAGCATCCCTCTAAAAATTTGAACAAGACAAGGATGTCAATGCCCCATAAATATGGAAAAGTATGTGTGAATTAAAATAAATCTTTAAGAAAGTGTGCTAACAAGTCTGAACATAACTGTTTTTATTTTTCATGCTATTTTTGGGACATCTACAAAATGTTCTTTAAAACCCAAACACACTTGCTTTACTGGTTTGCATTAGTGCCTTCTGTACTTCCGGAGATAAAGGGCTCTGGGCTGGTCAACCCGCAGTTGGAGAGCAAGACATCTCTTCCCCAGGTCCTTCCTCCAACTCTTGGAATGAGGCGTGTGGGGCGGCTCCCGCCACCCTGAGCTCTTTCCCAGGAGCTGCCACCGGGGGTTGGAGCCAGGCCCCACTGCCCAGGCGCTCCCCGCTATCTGTGCGAGGACGGGAAGGAGGGGACCTGTCACCCGGATCAGACCTCCTTCCTCCACTTGGGAACCTTGAGTCCGGCCTCTGGGATGCAGAAACCCGCCCCCCCACGGCGCAGCGGGAATCGGCGGGGTGGGGGCGATCGGGGCGGGGCCGCCGCGAGGATGGGCGGGACGGGGGCGGGGCGGCGGGCGGCTCCTGGAACTGCCAGAGCTGGGCACCTGCGAATGTGCCATACCCGCGCTACCGCTGCTGCTGCTGCCTACTGCCCAGCGAACTGGGCCAGGTGCTGCTGGTGGCCGGGCAATGTGAAGCGGCCCCCCCACAGTGTAGCCGGATCACCCGGGATGTGGCTCAAGCCCAAGGAGGTGCTGGTGAAGAACCCTGAAGCTCTGGGTGGCCCAGAGGAGCAGCAGCTACTAGATGCCACAGCAGCGCCGCGGGCACAGCGAGGGGATTGGCCACCTCAGCGGTAAGGGGGTGGCGGGGGTGGGTCGGGCCTGGGATCTCACAGACCGCTTGGCCCATCGCTCCAAGCCGGGGGTTGGGACCCAGAAACCCGGGAGGCGCCTCTGCAGCCTGCTGGGCTGAGAGGGGCTCGGGGTGCGGCGGACGCTGCCTGGAGGGCTGGGCGGGCTGCGCGGTCTGCGCGGGCTGCGCGGGGCGGGGCCGGCGCGTGGCTGCGCGGGGTTCGCCGGGAGCGCTCCTCCTGCTGCGCTTGCGGAAGTGCGAGCGCTGGGCACCCACGGGCCTGCGTTTCCGTGCAGCCGCTGCCGCCGCTTCCTCCAGAGCGAGCTGGGCCACGTGAGGCCCTGGCCCCGGCTCTGTGAACAGGGGCACCAGAAGAAAGGGAAAGAAGCCCGACGAGGTGCTGCTGAAGGACGCCCTGAAGCTCTGGGTGACCAAGAGGAGCAGCGGCTCCTTCATCCTAGAGCAGCGTGGCGGGTAAGGCGAGGGGCGCGGCGGCCTCAGCGGTAAGGGGCTTGGGGGGGGGGGGTGGCCGACTCGCAGCTGCCAGCCCAGGTGAGTCGCAGGTGGGGATTTCTTGGGAGACACCCGGGTCAGAGATGGCCTTGCCTGGGTTTGTTTCCTTTCTTCTGCATTTCTCTGGCTTGTCAATGGTGTCTACCCCGCGTCCCCCCCCACCCCGCCCAAGTTACAGCCGGCCTTTGCTGGAGTGTTGGAAAGCAGTTGTCGTGTTATTCTTCTTCCCTGCAGCTCTGCTGTGCTTCTCAGTTCCTTAAGTTTTCCTTGATTCTTTCTTTATTTTTTAAAGGAAAGCATGTCATCTTTGAACAGTTTTATTTCTCTTCTCTCTCTGTATACCTTCTGTTTCCTCTTTTCATCTTAGCATATTAGCTGGATCTTTCAGTGTGATGTTGAAAAGGAGTGATAGGAGAAGTTGTCTTTACCTTGTTCCTGGTTATCAGGAAAGTGTTGAGTTTCTCTGTAAGTGTGATGTTAATTGTAGGGTTTGGGGGGCAAGAAGGTAAATGATATTATCAAGTTAGACAAGTTCTTAATTCCTCATTTGCTATGTTTTTTTTCTTTTAATCATGAATGGGTGGGTGTTCCATTTTTGTCAAATGCTTTTTGTATCAATTGGAATAAGTTTGTGATTCCTCCCCCTACTTCTATATTGATGAATTTTCGAATGCTGGACCATTGTTACATACTTGGAGCAAGTCCCACTTGGTCATGAGGTATAATTTCTTTTATATGTTGGTGGATCCTGTTTGCTGGTGGAATTTCTTGTGGTGTGAACAATTGAAGTCAGGGAGTTGGGCATACTAGGCAAGCACTCTGCCACTGAGCTACATCCCTAGCCCCACCCCTTTCCTTTTCCTTTGTGTGACTGTGACATGGGTTTCTTGTGGGCTTGGTTTTCTTTTCTTCCTTCTTATTTTTTTCTTAAATCCATTCTGAAAATCCCTGGGTGTTTTTGGTTGGTGTATTTAGGCCATTCACATGTAAAGTGATTGTTGGCATTGTTAGATGAATCTCTACCAGGTTGGTAACTGTTTTCTATTCCTTGTTCTGTTCTTTTTCTTTTGAACCACTTTTCCTGACTTCTTTAGCAGTTGAATGCTTGGTGATGCCATTTATCTGTTAGCTTGCCAACAGTAGGTTGAAAAGAATTTGTAGTATATATTTCTGGTTTGGAACATAATTTCCTGATTAGTCTGTGTCTACAAATATTATGCTGTTTCACATGAAATGTAGATTTTTTTTTTCCATGTATTTGGGATTGAACCCAGGGACGCTTAAGCACTGTGCCATATCCCAAGTCCATTTGTAGCTCTATTTTGAGACAAGGTTTCAGAGTTGCTGAGGCTGGCCTTAAACTTGTGATCCTCCTGCCTCAGCCTTCTAAGCCACTGGGATTGTAGGTGTGCACTACCATGCTTGGCCTAGATGCAGAAATATAGTATTCCCAGATCCTGTCTCATCTTTTCTGACATTGTCATCCATTTCACTTATTTACATAGTGTAATCACTCAATAAACTTTTTGTTAACCTTCAACATTTCTTTTAAATTGCTTAGGGATAGGAAAAATAAGAAATTTGAATCTACCCTCATTCATTTCCTGAGACACACTTCTTCTCTTTACGTAGCTTAGAACTATTGACCTATGTGTTTTCTTTCTCTCTGACGAATTTGATGGTTAGGTCTGCTGGAAATGGATTTCCTGTTCTTTTTCAAGAAGTCTTCATTTTCAATTTTGAAGGATAATTTCACTGGACACAGCCTGGCATCGTGGTCCTTGCTGGTAATCCTACCAATTTGGTAGAAGGAGGCAGGAGGATCACATCTTTGAGATCAGCCTCAGCAATTTTTGAATCCCTGTCTCTAAACAAAAAATAAAACAACTGGGGATGTGGTTCAGTGGTAGAGCACCCCTAGATTCAATACCAAGTATCCCCCCCAAAACAAATCCTCACTTCATTTAGATTTATTGGTTTGTGATTCATTCTTTCAACACCTTATTTCAACTCCCTTGATCGCATGTTTGGAGTAGGTCTGCTATAATTACCGTGTTCTTCCTAGACTGTCTGCTTCACACCCCCTCTTCTTTAAAGATTTCTTTTTGTTTCTGCAATTTGAATATGATATACCTCAATGTAGATTTGTAAATATTTTTCCTTTTTTTTATAATTTTCTGCGTGGTATTCTCTACTTCTTGGATCTGTGATCTGGGGTGTGTCATTAATTTTGGAAAATTCTTGATCATTATTGCTTCACATGATTGCTTTCCTCTTCTGTTTTTTCAGTTTGGGGTCCTTCTATCTTTGGGAATTATCCCCAGCAGTCAGATATTGTGTACTTCCTATGTCTCTGTCTCACTCTTGGCTTTTCAGTGTGTGGGGGGGTTTCTGTTGATCTGTCTTGAAGTTCACTGATTGTTTTCTTGACTGTCCCATCTACTGATGAGCCATGAAGGGCAATCTTCATTTTTGTTATTTCTATTTGTTTGTTTTTCATTTCTTAGAGTTTCCGTCTGTCTGCTTTCATGACCTAGTCTTCCATACTCTATACCTTTTCTTTAGAGCCCTTCACCTATAAATCACACTTATTTTAAAAGTTCTCTCAAAGTACCAAGATCTGTCATATCTGTGTGTCATTTTGATGCATGCTTTATCTTTTCTTTTTCTTTTTGGGTTCTGGGGATCAAACCCATGGCCTTGTGCTTATAAGGCAAGCACTCTACCGACTGAGCTATCTCCCCAGTCCTTTTAATCATGTGTATTTTCTTGCCTACTGGCATGTTTTTCTATATATATATATAGAGAGAGAAAACTTATTATGGTATATAAACAACTTATTATTTATACATATATATAAATAAATACTAACAAGTGAGGAAATCATCTTCCGTGTGTGTTTTGCTACTCTGCTGGGACTTGGCTCTTTGCAATTTCCTGTAACTGAAGGTACCAGAGACCTCACATTCCTCCATGTCCCTGGTTGGGTCTCCCCTCTGTCCCTGGGTTAAGAACTTCCCAGTCTCCCTGCTCTTTGAGCTGTCATGTGCTCTCATTTATCCTGGAGCTTTTGCTGTTGGCAAGGGGGAGGGTCCTAGATTCATCAATCAATCTCAGTCATCAGTGGACGTGTGACCCTGGCCTGTGACATTCCCAAGAGTTTTCTAGCCACTTCCTCCCACACCTGTGGAGACAGGAAAGCCAGAGGGGACACAGGAGCCAGAGAAGGACTTTCCCTAGCTGGGGTGAGGCCCTGAGGATGCCTCATGGCCTTATTCTTCCCTTGTCCAGAGAACTGGGCAGGTGTCCCTGGGGTCTTTCAGTGGGAACTGGTGGGGTTCTGGTGAGAACACCTGTGCTGCCTTGGGGTCCCTTAAGATCACAGCACCAGGGCTTTCTTATTCTCTTTCAGTCAGGCCCTCGCACAGTGAGACTCAGGACTCAAGTGTCCTGCAGTTTATGACCTCAGCACTGGGGGAGCAGGTCCCAGCTATGTCCCTCGGATTACCTGTGCCGCTTTAGCTTTGGGGGTTATGTTTTGACCCGTGACCTCAGTTCTCCGATGAGTCCAAGAAAAGCCTGTGATTTGCAGTCTGCTTGGCCTCTGCTTGTATTTATGGGAGGGGTGCTTCCAAAGCTCTTTGCATGCCTGAACTGAAGCTGGAAGTTCCCTTGTGGCTTTTTGATTGCTGCTCTGCCCACCTGCCCACCAGTTGGAGGGTCCGGGTTGACACAGACCTCCAGACCTTTCCAGAAGCATGTGAGAGAAATTCCCACTCTGCCTCAAAACTCAGCACCCCTCTGTGGCTGTCCAGGTGCTGCACACCCTCCCTGTTCTCTTCATTCCATGTCACCTAGAGTCCCCCAGCCTGCTGTTACAACGTCTGCATGGGTTCTGTCAGAGATTTCTGAGAAGGGCCTCCTGGGATGGGCTCCTTTCTAGTCTTCCTCAGTGTCTCCACCAGGATTTTTTATAGTTGCTAGACAAAGGTGGCATTTCACCGGTCTTTTGAAAACACAGCCTTAAGTGCCCTTACCCCCGCCTGCTGTTTTCTTTCACTGAGCTCTGCTAAGCTGCCTGTGGGATCTGTATTAAGTGTCAGCGCTCCATCTAGCAGACAGGACAGCCTTCCTGTCCCTGTTCCGTCGTCTGACACCAAATAACAAACCCTTAAAGGGTCAGGGGACTAGCCAAAGAATAATTGCTGTAAAACCACACATGTCCTTCCTTCTGCTTGGGAAAGTCATCCCGTAGGGCAGGTAAGGGTGGTGTAGGTGCCGGTCATCAAGGAAGAGGGTGAGCAGGGTGTGTCTTGGGTGTGGAGGTTGGGAGCAAGAGAGGGTTGATGTGCAAGTAAGTCTATCAAGGGTGGTGGAGGCTGGGCTTCTCTGTTGGAGAAGAGAGCTGTGAACAAGGAAAGAAGTAAGAATGAACATGGGGAGTGGGTTGCAGGAGGCATCAGTGTGAACTCAGTTTTTCTGTATGTAGATTATGTATACATACACACATTGCATTAGAGATGTGTATGCCTGTGTGCAAATACATGAGTTCTACGTATACACACAGACCCCATTACCAATGAGCTTCCAGATACCAGCTTTAATTTTATTTTATAGCAGGGATGGAACCTAGGGCTGCATACCCACTGATCCACATCCCCAGCCCCTTTTTATTTTTTTTATTTTGAGCCATGGTCGTGCTAAGTTGCTGAGGCAGTCATTGAATTCACAATCCTCCTGCCTCAGCCTCCCAAGCCACTGGAATTCCAGGTGGCTTTTGTGTAGCAATCCTCTTGAAAAGAAATAGGAATTTCTGGCAAAATGTCCCATTTTCTGGGATGGTGCAGGGAAGTACGAGCCAATGTGGCAATATTTTTGTGGCAGAGACTATGAAAACCATGAGTACATGTCCAAAGGACACAGAACCCAGCTTGAAGGGATTCCTACCTGCAAACCTGGGACATTAAATCATCCCAGTAAATAATAGTAATGAATTCTTACTCTTTGAAGAAAAGCAGAAAAGATGAGACCATACTGAAAAACGTGAATAAATTGAAAGTTTGAGGAATGGGAAATTTACATAACTTCATCATTGTCTCTAGGAGGCTTGTGAGTTACAAGGGAAAAAGGAATAAGTTCATGGTGCAGAGCCCAAGCAGCCACTAACTTAAGAGACCAAGTAAACATCACCAGGAGTGGAACAAGTTGAAATTGTGTCCACCTGAGAGGATGTGATGCATAGCATCCCTTCTGTGAGGCTGGCCAGAGACTTTAACCTGAATCTAATCAGCATCAGGCAAGCCAAAACTGGGATTTGCTGCTGAAGAACTGGCCATTAATCTTTGAAGCCGTCAAGCTCACGAAATTCAAAGGTGTGTTGGGAGATGTGACGGCTCAAGGCAGTGGGTGATTCTGAACAGGTCCAATGTGGTAGAGTCATAAGACAAGCAGTTGTTAACTCCTCTGGGCTGGATTAGTGCCTTTGTTTCTACAGTGGTACAAAAGCAACCTGTGATCAGTAGAAACCATACAAGCATTTTTTTTAATAATTTTTTTGATGTTAATAGACCTTTATTTGTTCACTTTCATAAGGTGTTGAGGATGCAACCCAGTGCCTCCCACATGCCAGACAGGTTCTGTGCCACTGATCCCCAGCCCAAGTCCCCATATATACACTTTTGAATTTGGATCTTTTCCTGGGATGTGCCCTAGTCCTCTGTGATGTGTGGCAGGCCCCAGTCAGCCTGCGATCATGAGGGCTGTCCAGTGACAGAGTGCCCTGCTGCCAAGGCAGGAGGAGCAAGTGGATACATCCCATGCATTTCTGAGTCACAGCGTGTTTGTTCCCCTTAGGATGGGTTTGTGAGGCACTTGGAAACTGGCGGGATCTGAGGAGCAGAAGGTAGGAATGTCCCAGTGTTAACTTTCTGATTCGTGGGGCGCGCTGTTGTGTTGGCACATGTCCCTGCTGGTGTGAAACATGCTGCACACTCTGGGGTGATGGAGTGGCAGGTCAGTGACATACTACTTAATGATTCAACTTCCCTTTAATATTGGGGTCTTAAACCAAAATAAACTCCTCAGACCACTCAGGGCCCTCTCAGGGCCTAGTAGTGAAGGAGCATGGGCAAAGGAAGGTGTAGGGCTTCATCTCCTCCAGGGAGGAAGGATTGGGTTTGTTCACCTGGCAGTGATTCAGGATGCCATTCATCACAGCAGAATGCCAGTCCTTCACCTGCTACGTGTGCCTTCTGTCCTGTGGGGTCTTGGATGTGTTGTCATATTTCTCAGGGTACCTTTCTGGAGTAGAAAGGGATTATTCTTCCATGTGAGATGTGGATATGATGAGGAATCCTAAGGGCAACACTTACCTGGTGCTTGAAGGGCCTGGCAATAGTCTAGGTACTTTGAATGATGACTTAATTTCCATAATTACCCTTGGGGCATATCGTGGTTGCTTTATCTTCCTAAGAGACCAGGGCACAGAGAAATCAGGTAACTTTCCTAAGGCCACACAGCTTGAAAGTGGTAGAGCTGGGGTTCCAATCGGGCAGTGTGACTCCAACAGCAGATGCTGGGAAATGGGTGTGAGGAAGCTAGAGCTCTGGGCCCCATGGACCTCTGATTCTGCAGGGTTTTGGAGCTATGCCTGGGCTCTCACCACTGACCATGCTGCTTGCACATGTGGGAGTGGCAGCTGCACACTGGCTGCAGGTCTGCATGTCCCTGAGCTCACAGGTGTGTTTGCTTCTCTTTTGCCTTGTAGGGGGCCTGGCGGGGTGCTCTGGAGGCAGTGCTGGATTCCAACAATGAGGTTGCTCCCTTTTGAGTTCCGCTTCAAGTTCCCGGCTCACAGGTGTACTCTCCCATAGCATGTGGAGAGTTCCTGGATGGATGCAATGTTCACTGGGCCATAGCCACTGGTGAGTCTTGTTCCCGTTGGAATATTCCAGACCCTGAGTTGTGAACATGTGGAGCATTTGCTTGTTGGTGTGCTTGCAGGTAATGCCCGGGGAGCCTCACCTGATTTCAGGAGCTCTGTGCTCTCCTCCACATGTCTGTCTCTTTCTTAGTGATCAAAAGCACACTGAGCTATGAGTGTGAGTGAGCCTGGCTTCTTAGGGGTGTGTTTCAGGGCACTCACGTGTTTTGGGGTATAAAGTGGTCCTTTCCTTTACCGTCTTGGTGGTCTGATTAACAGGGTTTTCCAGGTGTGTGCGTGTGTGGTAATAGCCGGGGGCAATGTGCAAGGGCTGTGTCCGACTTGGGCAGTCTCCACCCCACATTGCACGTCTGTGCCAGGAGACTGCATCACTGGGCTGCCGGGTGCTGAGGAAGTTTTCCTTGGGTCAGGTTTGCCTGGCTTGTTTTCTACCATTGTCTTGCCCTCAGAAGGTCCTGAGTAGTGAATTGTTCTTTTCAGGGTTCTCTTGTGGGGAGTGAGGATGGGAGGCATGGGTATGTTCTGGTGTGAGGATTGTGCTGTTGACTGAGATATTTGTACTTGTGCAGGCATTACTTGGGCGTCTTGCATGTCGTTGACTCACCCTCATACTTGGTTGTGTGCTGAGCATTGAGAAAGGATCCCTGCCCAGGAATGTGAGTGTCCAATAAAGTACAAACAAAAAGGGTAGGAAAGACCCTGGGTAGAACCAGCTCAAGAGTAGGAATGGGAAGAGCGGCCTGTGAGGATGATCCCTGTCTTTTCCAGGGTCCTGTGTGACAGGACAGGGAAGTAGAGGGGGGCCTTCAAGAGCACTTTTTTTCTTTTAAACTAGGTGGAAGAGAGAGTTAAACTACTTCATGGGTGAACTGTGTTATTTGGCAAAGATCTGTGGATAACAGGTTGGAAGGAGACAAGTGTTATTACTATTTTAATTTCACATGGACCAAAGTCTCTCCAGGCTTCCTAAAGGTGCCTCGCTTTAGGCAGAGAGAGAAGTTGTGAGCATTGACTGAGTGGCTTGGGGTTGTAGACAGAGGAGCATGCCCAGTCCTTCAGGCTAGAGCTCAGACATCCGTTGTGCTGACTCCCTGCTGGAGCTCAGGTCACTTCTTTTTTCCTGCCTCGCTCATGGAAGTAAAAGTTCCAGTGTCTCTCTGGCTGCTTTCCCTCCTGTGCCCAGGACAGCATTGGGCATGTATCAGTGCCCATAAAGCATGGTGGGTAGATAGTGGGGAAGCATGCAAAAGGTGACCAAGGCCCCTGTTGAAGATTTGTAGGCAAAGGAAATGATGTATCCAGATGGCCCCTGACTTTGCGTGATCAGACTTCACAATTTTGGACTTCTCGGTCATGTGGAAAGCATAGCCGTAGAAACCTTGGACTTTTCGCTTCAGCATAGTATGCAATAAATTACGTGAGCTCTTCAACACTTTATAATACATAGCTTTGTATTGGATGGTTTTGCCCAACTGCAGGGTAATGGGTGTGCTCTGAACGCTGTTGATAGGAGCTTAGGCTAAGCTGTGATACTTAATGGATTAGGTATTAATACAGGTTTTTTTGATAGCAATCTCAATATTGCTGTAAATCGTATGAAGTGTCCATTTGTAAACCTGTGAAATTTCTGGTTGTTGCTTGTCGGTCAACCAGTGCCTGTTGCAGTGACAACATCCTTGTGAGGACCTTCCCAGGAGGTTTTTTCCCTTTGAACATTACTTTGGTACTTCTCCACGGGCCTCTCTTCTCCCAAGAGACATTAAGTGAGACTCTTGAGAATCGTCTGCCACTTGGTCTGTGTTCCATGCTGGAACACCTGTACCATTGCAAATGCTTCTGACACTTTGAGTGGTAGGTGCTCTGCACATGATCAAGGTGTGCAGGATGGTCACAGGACAGTTTCCAAGGTTTTCCTGCTTGGTGAGCTGGCCTAAGTGGTCATGGGACTGAAGTTTGTAAGTCCCAGTGCAGTGGCAGGAGAAACGGTGGCACCAGTGGAGAGTGCCAGCTTTCAGTGACAAACGGTGGCTTGGGTGTGAGAACCCTGGCACGGGATATTTGCAGAACATTAACACAGTGACTTAATGTTAGCAAAACGATGACTCTTGTTTTTCACTCTCTCTCTATTCTGATCCAGGTATCACATTAGAGGAAATCAACCAGCACTGAAAGTGGCTAGGACAGAATCTCCTCCATACTCTGTGTTTGATTATAAAGATGACATGGCCAGCTTTGTCAGGGGAAAGGTGAAGGTAGGCCTTTGATCTCTACCTTTCTCCCTATCTGGGGTGACTCTTCATGACATTTTGAACTCTGCCACGTACCCACAGTCTTCACCAGTCCGATTACAGTTTTTGGATTAATGCCCAAAGGCAAATTAGTTCAATTTGTCACCTGTCAGTCTTTGCGGCACATAAATATACACCTAAATTTAGGAAAAAAGAGGGTGGTGCTTCATCCTCAGGCCTATTCTGTTATCTTTTACAGATATAATCATCCTTTTTTTTTTTTCTCGTAATGTTAGATTTCTGTTTTTTGCAGAGCAACATATTATTGTCTTCCTCAAATTAGTCATTCCTGACTCATTTTCTCTTTAGCTGTAAACTTGGTCACCACATTGGACCTAGTGCTCTGGTACCCTAGGA